>NW_027556291.1:58883051-58985551 GCF_003287225.1 Phascolarctos cinereus | reverse complement strand
TTCCTTATACCTTTACTCTTAGAACATCTAGAAAGATTGGAGCAGCTTAGTGAGATGAGAGAAGAGCAGGCAGCAGGATCTAGAGGATACAGCACTGAATTTCAAGTCAGCAAAACCCAGCTTCAAATCCTGCCTCAGACATGTACAAGCTGTGTGCTCTCAGACAAGTCACTTGATCCCTGTGGTTATCAGTTTCCCCCTCTGTAAAATAAGGGGGATGGAACTAGATGGCCACTGAGGTCTCTTCCAGCTCTAGATCTAGGGTCCTGTGATCCCCACGGACTCATTGAAGGTTTTAAAGGAATGACTGGGCAGAGACGGAACTGAGGCAACAGATATACATTATATAAGCTTGGCAGTGCCCGAAAGGAGAGAGAGGGAGGGAGGAAGGGAGGGAAGGAAGGAGGGGGACAGGGAGAGATGGCTTTGTTCAGTTGGAGTGTAACAGTGAGAGATGGAAGATGAACATCATTTCAGATTTGGAAGTAGAGAAGCTGGATTGGAATCCAAGCCCTACAGCTGAGGACAATGAATACAGCTGTAGCCTCACTTACTCTCTGATTGTGTATACTCCCAGGCTTATTGGTTTTTGTTGTTGTTGTTTTGTTTTGGGCAAATATTTATGTGGATGCCTGACTTCACAATGATCAAGTCTTTTGGTATTTCATAAATTTCCTTCAAAAGTAAGATCACCCATATTCTTGCATATATCTCCTTTAAATGTTGCTCTTTTGAGTGAGTAATATCAATGTCTTACCTGATTAACTGGTACATTGAAGGCTGAAACCAACTCAGTGGTGTCTCCACTGCTAGGAATTCTTATCCTTTATCAGATGACCTTTGTTATTGTGGAAAGTTTAATGGGTAATTTTGATATTGATAATTTAGTATTATTCTATTTACTCTGAAGGAATACATTACTTGCTCGCTATCATAAATTCAGGGCTTCATTTAGCTCCATTCTTTTTCTCTTAACCAGGAGTGAACTGGTTATAGGCTTAAACTTAAACTTGAACCTATAGGCTTAAATTCAATAAAAATAGACTCTGGAATGCGTCTGAGTGTAATATTAGGAGTTAGACACAAGATAACAGACTAAAAGTGGCCATGAAATGATGCTCACTTTGACACTATTTTTCTTTGTCCTAAACCTTTAAGTAAACTGCAGTATCCTGTTTGAACACAAGATGTCACTGAAAGACTGTGCAATGTTCCTCATCGGCAATTAATTAGTCAACAAGTATTTATTAAGCGCCTACTTCAATTCAATAAACATTTATTGATCACCTACCATGTGCCAGGAGCTTTGTGCCAGTGATGAGGGACTTTTTGAAATTGTGTCATGTGTGAGGAACAATAAGTAGGTAATTATGGTAGAGTACATGAAGGAGAATAATATATAATGAAATTAACAAAGTAGGATATAACTAAAATGTGAAGGGCTTTAAATGACAAAGAGAGGTATCTGTGTTTGATCCCAGATATACAGGGGAGACCCTAGAGTTTATTGAATAGGTTTATTGACCAGAGATCTAAACATTTCAGTAAACTGCAACATGTTTTTAACCTTGAGATACCAGTAAAAGACTGTGCTATGTTCCTCAGTGGCAAATAATTGGCCAACAAGCATTTATTAAGTGCCTACTTTGTACCAGTCATGGAGGATAGCTTTTGCACAGATATGTAGATGGGAAATGAAGTGTCATGTGTGAGGAACAGTAAACAGGCAAATCTTGGTGAATAGAGCTCCTGAAGGGGAATAGCCCCTCCTGCCTTTTCCTGTCTTCTTGCACCTTAGTCTTTGAACCAGTGACACTGGCCTCCTGGCATTTCCACAGACAGGACACTCCACCTCTCAGCTCCTGGCATTTTCTCTGGCTGTCCCCCATGCTTCAAATGCTCTTCTTTCTCACCTCTGCCTACTAGTTTCCCTGGCTTTAAGTCCCAACTAAAATCCCATTTTCTATAAGAAGCCTTTCCTAACCCCTCTTTATTCTAGGGCCTTCCCTCAGTTAATTATTTCCTATTTATCCTGTATATAGCTTGTTTAAATATGTTAGTCTGTTGTTTCCCCCATTGGACTATGAAGTACTTGAGAGCAGGAACTGTCTTTTGCCTCTTTTTGTGTCCCCAGCACTTAGCACAGTGCCTGGCACATTGTAGGCACTTAATAAATGTTTAATGATTAGCATTATTATTGAGTAGTATATAATAAGACTGTAAAGGTAGGATGTAGTCATGGTTAAAGGTCTTTAGATGACAAACAGAGGTGTCTATATTTGATCCTAGATGTATTGGGGAACCATTGGAGTTTATTGAACAGACTGATTGACCAGGGCATTTGGAATATCCCTTTGGCTGCTGAGTCAATGATGGATCAGAGAGAAGGAAAAACCTGACATGGAGAATCCAGTTAGGAGGCTATAGAGACAGTCCAGGTGAGAAATGATGAAGTTGTGTGAGTGAAGAGGCAATGGATGCAAGACACTCTAAGGAGGCAGTAATGACAAAACCTGGCAACTGATTGGATATGGGGTTTAAGCGGTGTAAGGATCATGAGATAGTGGCCCGGAAGGGTGGTTGAGACTGGTGTCATGCAAGGTTAGAGTAGACTTTGGTGATTCATTGCATTGTACATTGAATTCAGCAAAACTAAGATCAGTCAAAATGGTTTATTGATTCTCACAGCCAGGCACAACACAGAAGGGTATAGGCAGATGAACAGCAATTCAATCAGGGATAGAGTTCTGTGGGAACACAGGCCAGTAGCAAAAGGAATGTTTCTAAATATTAACTAGGAATGTCTACTCATGATGAGAAAAGCAGAATAATAACTGTGACACACCAGCAAGCTTGTGGGACAGTTTCATTAACCCATTCTTATTACAACTGGGAATAATTAAGCCTTAATCCTACCAACCTTGTATAACAGGAGCTATTCTAGGTTTAGAGCTGGGGGGGGAAGTTTGTACAGCCACAAGGGCAGCATGTGATTTCTGGTGCTAATTTCCCCCAAAGCTGAGGAGGAAGCATGAGTGGAGGGAAGGGACCATGTCAGTCTTTGACATTCACTCTTCACTCAGGAATCATAAGCAGCAGGTTAAATATTCCTCTGGTGGAAGGGTGGGGTTGGGGATGTGTTTGTGGATCTGAGCACCCTGGGTGGAGTTAAATGGAAAACCTTGCATCTGTCCATCAGGTATTCCTGTGTCACAAACCCAGCATACCACAAGCTTCCCTACTGAGGCAACCACCTGGGTCAGTCTCACTAGTGTATTCTGCTTTTGTGGTAGAGCCCCTGGAGGATTCTAACCTGGGCTGCCCCAGGAGTAGTCATATCCTCAATAGTAACCTCTTGGTAACATGAGGGGCAGTTGCCAGTGCTGAACTAATGGGACAAGTGACAAATCAGGTAAATCAAGGAAACGATCAAGAGAAAGAGCAGGAGGCAGGCATTATTAATTAATCAAATTAATAGATCAGTTAATCAAATGGATAATTAATTCATGATAATCTCCTCCCCTGTCCCAATTCCTTCTCTGTCTGTGATGGTCAGGGTCCAGTGGACTCCTGTCCCACTAATACGAATATCTCTTTTCTTTCTTTCTTTCTTTCTTTCTTTCTTTCTTTCTTTCTTTCTTTCTTTCTTTCTTTCTTTCTTTCTTTCTTTCTTTCTTTCTTTTCTTTTCTTTTTCTTTCTTTCATTTTCTTTCTTTCATTTTCTTCCTTCCTTCCTCCCTTCCTTCCTTCCTTCCTTCCTTCCTTCCTTCCTTCCTTCCTTCCTTTCTTTCTTTTGTTTTCTTTCTTTCTTTCATTAGCTACCTTATATTATCTGTCCCCTAAGCCACTATCTTCTCAGGAATCTACCTCTCACACACTGCATCTTTCCACACCATATCAGTCTACTCCCCTCTGAGGGTGGATGAACAAGGACAGAGTAATTTCCTAACTAGTTCCCTGCTCCCTGTGGGCTCCCCTGGTTGCAGGTCAGGTGCTTGGGGGGAAATGAATGATTCTAGGGAGAGAAAATATTTTGGACACCTTCCCTATATAAGTGATTATAATAAACTGACTGTGAGGGTTTAGGGCATATTAGTTGCGGTTGGTGCCCCTGTATTTGTAGGGCCTGCCATAAAGAAGGTGCAAAATTCAATAAACTTTTCCATTTTCTCATGATTTGGTGGAAAAAATAAGGATGTCTGGATTTATACACCAGAAACATCTGTCTTGTTCAACATAATCCTAGAAATGCTAGTAATAGCAACGAGACAAGAAAGACCAAATGAGAAAATAAGCATAAAGAGAGAAGAAACAAAATTATCGCTCTTTGTAGATGAGGAGATCATTTACTTAGAAAATCTGAAGTCAACCACAACTTAAATGAAACAATAAACACTGTTGTTGGTACCCATGTATTTGTGGAGCCAGCCATAAAGAAGGTGCAACCCCCATTTTCTCATGTTTTGGTGAAAAAAGACAAAGGTATGTCTGGATATGGATTTATACAACCAGAAGCATCTTTCCTCTGGACTATGAGTTCCAGTATTGGCTTTGTATGTTCTTTGCCTCCTTTTCCATCCTCTGACACAGAGTTTGCAAGGAGATAAGGGAGAGGTAACCAACTGTCCATTTCTTGGAATTGCATTGGTGAGGGTGAAAGCTGCTCTTGGAAGCCTGTTGATCCAGCATTTCAGGCTTGCCTTAGGGTCCAGTGTCTTTAGGGCTTACTTGAGCAGACTGTTCCATCATTCCACAGTCCTTACTACTTGTGAGTGAGGTGGGACATGGAATAGACATGTGATATATGTCATGGTTTTGCTAATTTCTGAGTGGTTGCTGATGTGAAAGCTGTGCCATTATCTGGACTCAGCACCAGCTCAGGCAAATAGTGTGGCAATGACCCCTCCTCAGACAGTGCCCTTGATAGGTACCCACAGCCATCAGAATATGCCAGAGGCCTCTTTACTGTGGCCCTGAACATGTGTGTGTGTGTGTGTGTGTGTGTGTGTGTGTGTGTGTGTGTGTGTATGTATATTCCATTGGCCAGCAAGATGCTGGCCATATCCCTCATGGTGTCTTATTAGCAGAGGATTTTGTATATGACTTTGGAGCTGACAAATTTCACAACATTTGGTTGGGCACCACAGTCATCATGGGTGATGTGGAGGTTTCTCTTATGGGTCCTCCGCTGCATAGTTTTCGCATCACCATGGACCAAAATTCAATAAACTTTCATTCAGTACCTACTATGTGCCACGTGCTGGGCTTAGAGCTGCAGATACAAAGAAAGCCATATGATAGTCCCTGCCCTCAAGGCACTCACAACCTTAATGGGGGAAGACAACATATAAAAAGAAATGGAAAAGGAGGTTGGGGAGAAGGTTACCTGGTAGGGAGACATGCAGAAGTGCTGTAACCAGGTGAGAAATGATCTGAGGAAGGAAGAGTTTCTGAGTAATTTCATCTTAAGGATTGATGAGTCTTAGGAGATCATGAAGCCCAGGAAAGTGGTGGGTGGGAAATAATGAGGTGAGTTCTCTAGGTGCCCTCCTTAAATGGTGGAGGATCTATGTGGACACCCCACTCCCCTCTCCAACCAGAGGGAGGGAGAGGCCCCAGAGCAGGGACTGTTAAGGAGGAGTGAGTTTCCCAACTGATTTCATTTTGTGATAAAATGATGAGTTTTTAGAGATCATGAAGTCCAGGAAAGCAGCCAAGTGGGAAAGGATAGGAAGTATTTGAGCTTCATGATCCTGGTCAACTTGCTTATTCTAGCATAATTCTGGGCATGGTCCTTTCTTGTGGGCAGAGACACAAGTCATACAGAGTGCCCATTTGTTGAGCCTGGAAGAGGTACTTTTCTACAGTGAGGTTCCCCAAGGAGGTGGTGAATTGATCATCCATTGGTAGACTGTCACTGACCTTACCTCCTATGTGGAGGACCGCTGAAGCAGCAGGAGAGCTGTCTGGAGTCCTGCCATCCTGTGGAATGGTGCTGTGGGTGGAGCAGATGGACATATTGGCTGACTGTACTGCTGTGGCATTCCAATGAGTTTGACCATGTTTAAGGAGGTCTGTACCATCTGAGAATCAGACATCTCCTGCTTCTGAGAGCTCAGCAAACCAAGGGCCCCAGGTTGCAAGAGGGGGTTTCACTGGAGGTCCCAGTGGACCTAGCTTCTGTGGCAGCCTGTTGCTAAGCAAGGGTCTCATGTAGGTGGCTACGTTCCCTTGGGCCCGGCCTGGCTTAACTCTGAATAAATCACTTCCATTTGATGATGGATCATTCTTGGGCTCTACTTGCCTTGAGGGATTTGGCATTAGTCAGCACCCATTCTGAAGGATTGACATTTCTGACCAGAGTGCCTGGTAGGTCCTAGACAGCCTCTCAGTTCCAGCTAGGGTCCAGGAGCAAGAAAGGAGCAGTTTTTCAAATGGGGTATGGCTCAGCATGGTTCCATTCAGTTCTGGGGTCTCAAACCCTAAGAGCATGTGCACTCTGGCCTCATCCTGTGGCCACAGAAGACAGACTGCATTAGTTTCATTAATGGATCCTTGCAATAGGCTGTTATCATCAGCCAGCAGGAGGCCCAGGGGTAGGGCTGCCTTGAATTTTGTCTGGGTTAGTTGCCCATCCATCATGGCTCAATTAGTCAATTCATGTGGCAAGAGCCAAGGTCCCAGCTTCCTCATTAGGGCCATCCAACAAGAGGTCATAAATAATGGATTGCCCTCATATTTGGGGGAAGCTTATATTTAGCTAGAGTCCATGCTACCACTGGTGTCATGGTCCTCTTCAAATATGAAGGACAGAGAACAACCTGTGAGTAGTACCAGCTAACTACTGGGGCCAGTTCTATTTGGGCAACACAGCTCCTTTCTTCTTTCCTTTCCTTCCCTCCTTCCTCTCCTGTCCACATAGGGTATAATACCCTTAGCAGCAGGTGCTCTGTCCAAAGGAATGTCATTTTTGATCACTGAAACCTTGAAAGATATCTTGGGCTTTATGGGCTAGATTTCTTTCTTAAGGAGCATGCCTTAAACACAAATCACTCTGGCTCTCTTTGGTTGACCAACAATAGGTCCCAGTAAAAGCCCCACTTGGTCACTGTTTGGGCCATGATGGCTCAGAGTGAATTTAGATAGCAACAGTTTCTGTTTTTGGAAAGAAACACTGAAAGTTTTCCCCTCCCAGATTGATTTTTTTTTTGACCAAGTAAGAGGCCATTCTTCACCTCATTTCTTACCTAGCCTTAATCACCGAATGAGTGTTGCTTCAGTCAAACTGAGACCTGGGAAAGACCTTAACTTAAAAAGGCCGAGGTCTCCTCCTGCATCCAGGGCCATCTCCAGTCATCTTGATCTATATCTTACCACTGGGCTCAGATGGCTCCAGAGGAAAGAGTGAGGCTGGTGATTCTGCATAGCCCTGCCTCACTTAAATCCAATCCACTTGCAAGTCATGGCATCACCTCTCTGATGTCATGGTCCTCTTCGAGAAGGAAGTACAAACAACAACAGCCACCACTGGTGACAACTTAAAGGGCTGTTAAGATGGCCATGTCATCAGACCATAAAAGAGTATTATATGCCTAGCCAGGTAAAGGCTTAGTCTTCTTGACTAGGACCTGAGAAGGACCACTGCATACCAGTATCTGACGATGACCACCACCATCTCTTTAATAGTCCGAAGGTCAGGGATAACCAGAGCCAACTCTGATCTTGCTGATCAACTTTTGATGTGATTTTTTTCAAATCAACTTCTCTTTTCAGGCTGAGGTAATCTATGGTCAGTCTCCAAGTGCCTCTGTCCTTCCATGATGTCCCAACAGGACTGCCGAACTGAAGGGTTTGCCTGAAGACTCTGGCATTCAGCAGTTCATGTATCAACACCTGTCTATTTCACACACTCCTACCCTGGGATCTGTACCACCCACTAAGGTGAAGGAAACATTGGAGGAGTAGAGATAGCCCCCTGGCCAACTGTGAAAGCTAGGATATGGGCAGTGTTATAGGAGTGGAGCCAACCCTGGGGCTGATCCAATCCATTGAGCTGTTTCAATAAGTAAGTTTTTATAACGCCCACATTGTGGGAGCTACCACTACTGCCCATCTCACTGGTGGATTGGCACTTCATGGATTTAAGCCCTGGGGGACTAGGGTGACTTGAGTTCCAGAGTCTAAAAGTCTCAGATTGTAAGAAGCCCTTCCATGGGGCCACCGGATAATCAAAGAGGCATAAGACCTTTGGTCCCCCGGGGAGACTTGTCTGGGAATCAAGACCCACCCGGATCTAGTTTGGTCTTCTTAAATGGAGTGAGGCCAGGGGAGAGGACAGAGGCCTTGGTGCAACCGTTCATTTCCCCTCTGAGAGCAGTGGTATGATACGGCAGTCAGAGATTTTGAGGGCTCATTTTGATTTGGTCTCAGAGCATGTCCATAAAATGTCAGTGTCTTGGTTTTTGGAAACTTGTACTACACAGGGGCATCTTGCATGTTGGAGATCCAAACTGGAGCAGCCTTTGCTCTTCCCTCCTTTTCACACTGTCCCTCCCTTTGTACTTCAGGCCTCAATGAAGCATCCTTGTGTCTCCTTCATCTCTAAAGGGATCCTAACCTTTTACCAAACCACTGTACTCACCACCATTAATCCCAGCAGATGAGGATTTCATGGGCACTAGATCTTTGTACGTAATTGGACACAGAACATTTTGACAATATGGGACTCTGGGGAGAGATGGGCAGGGGAGTGGATCCTAATCGGGAAAGAAATGGCATAAATGATCACTGGGCTTTTTGACTCCTGTGAGGCGTGTCAGATCTTTGCCTCTCCTCTCTTCCTCCTCTAACAGTGCAGGAAGCAGGGGAGGGCTAGTAGTGAACATCCTCTCACATCCTAGAGGGACAGGAGAGCCAGTGTCTAGAAATCAGAGCTGGCTCATCTGTGTACTGGGCAAGGAACAGGACCAGAAGTGACAGCCCAGGAGCAGGCTACAGGGCTACACACTACATACTGATGTGTCCTTGAAGACCCTACTTTCCAGATCCCCTATTTACTCAGTTCCCATCACTTAACTCATTGTTTTTGGGCATCTCAAAAGGGAGGCCCCATTGATATCTCAAAATTACCATATTCAAAAAAGAAAGCATTTTTTCCTCCTCCTCAACTCTCCAAATTTCTTTATTACTATTGGGAGTCCCAGTGTCTTCCCAGTTACCCAGGCCTGCAGCCTCCATGTCCTCCCCAACTCCTCACTCAAATGCACCCCCAGTCCAATGTGTTGCCACAGTCCTGTTGATTCTACCTTCACATCCCTTCTGTACTTCCCTTTCTCTCCATGCCCAGCTGCCCCTCTGCTGAAGGCCCTTGTCACCTCACACCTGGGCTGCTGCAGTAGTCTTTTGGGTGCTTTGTCAGGTAGTTACCCCCTCCAATCCATCCTCCACTCAGCTCCCAAAGGGATTTTCCTAAAGCCCAGGTCTGGACATGTCACCCCTCTACTCAGTATACTCCAGTGGCTCCCTAGCACTTCCACAAGCAAATAGAGAAATCCTCCATTCGGCTTTAAAGCTCTTCACAACCTGACCTCTTCCTACCTTTAAATCTCCCTGTTCTCCATATACCCATCTCCTAACTTCATGCCTTTTCACTGGATGTCCTCCATAGGTGGAAGGTTCTCCTCCTCCTGGCTTCCTTCAACTCTGCTCAAATCTCACCTTCTTCCCCAGTTCACCTTTCACCGTCCACTGTTAGTGTCTTCCCTCTGTGATTCCCTTCCATTTTCATACAATGTCTATATTTTGTATGGCCATAGTAATTTGCTTGTAGTCTCTCTCATTGAAATGTGAGCACCTGAGGGCAGGGACCCTCTTTTCCTACTTTCTTTGTATCCTTAGAGCTTAGCACAGTGACTGGCACATGGTAAGTACTGAAAGATAAATGCCTGTTGACTGACTGACTGCCTGATGATGGGCAAACACTGAAACCTTTTCAGCCTGAGCTTCCTCTTCTGTAAAATGGGGTTAACGATAGCACCTACTTGTCACGATTGTATTGAGGATCAAATGAGACAACATTTTTAAGTACTTTGAAATCTTCAAGAGCTCTATATAAATGCTAGCTGTTTTGATTATGGATAATAATCATAAAACAGAGGTAGCAGCATTTGTAACACCTCCTTTCCAGGGTCACTGAGGACAGCTCTTCCTTACCATCCCCCTCCAAGATGGCTTCAGGGTGGTCTCATCACTGTCACATTTAACCCTCCTGCCTCCTCCTCCTCTTTCAGGGCAGGGGGATGTGGGCTTGCTTTTCCTCACAACAACTTCACTTGTGGCATTAGCACCTCTCCCTCAGTCACCCCCAGCCCTTCCCCCAGTGACCTTAGACTTAAACCCCTGTCCTCAGTGACTGGGTGAGTGAGAAAAGCAGTTATTGAGTTCTTACTGTGGGCTAAGCACTCTGCTAAGTGCTTGACATACAAACAGAAGAAAGAATTCCAGCTCTTGAGGAGCTCACGATCTAATAGGGGAAAACCGGAAACCTGAAACATAAGAGGTTCCAGAAGCAGGGAGGATGGCAAGGACCAATGGTCCTTGGGGTGCACCAGCAAAGCAGATGGCAATCTGCCTTGTTTAGGGACATGCCCACTGATAAAACCCTATTGGTTCTGACCTCAATTCCATTCCATTCCAATGAATAAACTTCCTATCAAGCACTTCCTGTGTGTGAGGCACTGGGGATACAAACATCCCATACCCCTAAGCATCCCCTCACAGAGCTTACTGTTCTATTAGAGACATACCCCATGCACAGAGCCCAGTGAGGGCCAGATAAGACAAAGTCATTTCAGAGATACAAAACACTGAGGACTGGGGGAGGGGGTGTTGACGAGGAGAGATAAGGAAGGGCCATATGGAGGAAGTGGTGACTGAGCTACACCTTGAAGGAACACAGGCATTCCAAGAATTGGAGCTGAGGAAGGAGGGCACTCTAGACTTGGGAGACTTTGTGTGTGTCAAGGAATGGAAGCCAGAAAAGAGCCACGTATGGGGAAGAGCCAGAAGGGGAGTTTAACTGCAATGGAGAGCATGTGAAGGTAGGCGCCAGCTTGTGGAGGACTTTAATTGCCAGGCTAATCATTGTGCAGCTAATCCCAGAGGCCAAAGGGAAGCACTGAAGGTTTGTGAGTAGGGGAGGGACAGGGTCAGATCTGCTTTAGGCATGATCAATTTGGGATCTGAGTGGAAGATGAATTGCAGTCTGGAGAGAATTGAGACTGGGAGGTCAATTAGGAGGCAATTGGAACAATGCAGGCATGAGAGGTGGTTAGGGCTTGAATCAGGGTGACTGCTATGGGAGTAGAAGGACAGACACAAAATAGGACCCCACTGGATTTGGGGGTGGGGGTGTGAGGAAGGAGAAATAATTGAGGATGACCCTGAGGGTCAGAGAGTGTTGAAGTGGCAGTAACAGGACCTGAGTTTGAATCTGGACTCTGGCACCAGTGTAACACTGGACAAGCCACCTCCCCTCCCTGTGCCTCAGTTCCCACAAATGTAAAATGAGGGGGTTGGCCTACATGGGTGCTGAGGACACTTTTAGCTCCAGATCTGTGATCCTGTGAACCTGGTGACTGGAAGGATAGTGGTGCCCTCAACAGAAAGAGGGAAGATTGGATTTAGGGGAAAGATCATGGGCCCCAAGGCTTGCCTGGGGGAGGGGCATTGCACAGAGGGGCATCATCATGCAGGTGATGCATGGCCTCTGCGCTTGGTTGCTTCCTCATTTCCTTGGGCTCACCTGTGGGGCCCCTCCTCTGAGATGGCCACCTCTCATGCAGCTAGAAGAGAACCTCATTGCCCTCACCAGCTCCTCAGGGCAGGGCTGGATGACTGGGAGGCAGCCTTGGGGGCTGATCCCTCAACTCTCTGCCCCAGCCTGTCTGTATTAACCTGAACAAGGCACTGAAACTCCCAGTGCTCTAGGGAACTCTCTGAGAGTGAAAATTTTCTGAGAAGTGGTCAATCACATTTGAGAGAAGGACTTTCCTCCTCTGGGAGTTTCCCCCACATCAATCACACATCCACACCCTATCCCTGTTGTTATCCTGACAAGCACCCTGCCCTTAGCTGCCTGGACTCACTCAGATGCTCCAGACCCCCCGGGTGATGCTCATCATGGAGACTTGCAGCATCCTGGGTCCTGTGAGCATCCCCAGGCCTCAGCTGAAACTCTGCTTCCCAACTCTCAGGCTCCCCAGCTGCCCCTGCCCCCAGTTTCCTACAACAGAAGCCCAGTCAGGTGCAAACAGGCAGGACTGCCTTCTAAACACCAGCTGTCACTGTCCCACATGGGCCTTTTCTGAGCATTTGTGCAGAAATTCAGCTCAGACCAACATCTTATGCAGACATCCCTTTCATCATCTGTTCTGGAATTCTGTCAGCAGTCAGAGCCACACTCAATGGCTTAGAGTTTGCAGATGCTATTCTCTCCCCTTTCGGGAAAATCAGGAGGACCTTTGGCCTTCTCCAGTCCTGGGGTACCTCTCCTAATTTCCATGAGCTTTCAAATGTCCCTGACACTTAGCTGTTCAGCCATAACACCTGCCACTTCTTTCAGTATAGAAGGGTGAAGTTTGCCCTGGAGAATAACTGGCCACTATATACGGGTTCCTGCTGTCTCAGCTTCATGGCTCTTCTTCCTTCCCTGGTATCTCTCTTACCCTACCCCACCCTCCCCTCTGACAGCAGCTCACACCTGCCAGGGCTCTCCCTAATTGTCAGATGGAGTTCACCTGGGCCAAGTGACTTGCAGTCATCAAAGCCAGCTGGGCACTCTTACCATCCCCTCACTTGCCTTTATTTGCTGCCCCTTACAGACCGGTTTTTTGTTCTGTGCTTCCCTGACTAAAGGTCACGTTCCTGGGCAGAGAAATCAGAATAAAAGTCAAGGAGTAACCTCTCCATCTTCCATTATCACCATCCTATTTGTCCTGTTCTTCCTCTCTCCATAATAGGAGACTTTTTTTAAAAAATCATTAATTTTCTTACCAGCCTCAGCTCCTTTTGAACTTTAGGGGGCCTGCCACTGCTGTGACAGTACGTTGACAAGCTCTGGTATTCATGAGACAGTATGGGAAATCAGAAAGTGCACTGGACCTGAGGTCAGAACAGAGGTGTGTCAGAATCCCTCCCCAGACACTTCCTAGCTGCAAGTCCCTTGGGCTTCAGCTTCCTAACTTGTAAGATGGAGCTAATAATACAGTAGAAGTTACCTTGGTGGGTTTCTGTGAGGCCCCAATGAGACACGGACTGTATAGCCCTTTGCAAACTTTAAGTGACTATATACATGGGAGCTACTTATTACTTCCCTCATACAAGTTATAGGCATACCTTGGCTATATTGTGGGTTCAGTTCCAGACTACTACAATAAAGTGAATATCACAAGAAAGTGACATGAATTTTTTGGTTTCCGAGTGCATATAAAAGTTATGTTTACACTATGCTGTAGTCTATTAATACTATGTACAATAATATTCTGTCTAAAAAAATGTACATACCTTTATTTTAAAATTCTTTATTGCTAAAAAAAAAACTGCTATCATCTGAGCCTTCAGTGAGTGGTAATCTTTTTGCCGGTGGAAGGTCTTGCCTCAATGTTAAATGGCTGCTTACTGATCAGGGCAGTGGTTGCTGAAGGTTGGGGTGGCTATGGTAATTTCCTAAAATAACACAATGAAGTTTGCCACATGGATTGACTCTACTTTCACTTGAACCCCGAGAGACCATTGTAGGGATATTAATTGGCCCAATTTCAATGTTGTTTTGTCTCAGGGAATAGTGAGGCCTGAGGAGAGGGAGAGAGATGAGAAGAGCAGGCTGGTGCAGCACAGCGCTAGTTATGGCCCCCTGCCCCTCCTGTGGACTTCCAAGGTCCACACCCTGGGGCTAAACACCCTAGGGCTTTGCTTTCCCCAGAGAGCCTTCCGAACTCTTTCCACCTCCAGTTCAAGTCTTACAGTCTACACGTGTCCCTAGATGTTGGAAGGCTCCCTCAGGTTACACTTGCTAGAGATGGAGTGTGATGGCAGGTGGGGGTAGGGATGCTGCTGTTGGCCGACTTTGTGCATGTTTTGTGTAGAAGTCACCTACTGTACCTTCTCATTGGATATCTTGATCCTTTTTTGATCTGCGTGCAAATTGAAGGTTTTGCTCCAATAGTTATGTGGAAGCTGGGCAGTGTGCCTCCTTTATGGGCAGCCATCCTAGCAGGGACACTGATTTATTATGTTCTAAGTCCTCTTCTAGTTCTGATATTTGGTATTTGAAGGTCACTTCCAGCTCTGACATTCTAGGTCCTAAGGTCCCTTCCAGCTGTGACTATGCTGTAAGGTTCCTGTCAGTTCTGACAGTCTCTATTTGAAGGTCTCTCAAAGCTGTAATGCTGTGTCCTAATGCCCCTCCCCTCTACCTCTGCCTTGTTCTAAGATCCCTTTAGTCTGTGACATTGTCCCTTCTAGGTGTGACAGTCTTTGTTCTGACATTCAGCGTTTTAAGGTCCCTCCCAACTCAGACACTGTTCTGTGCATAGAACATCGACAGGGTGTACTCTTTTCTGCTGGTACATTTGGCACATTCTGCATGCACATTTATATTTCTAAAGTCCCCTCCCCATACACACAAGCTATGATTTTCTATGTTCTAATGTTCCTTGTAGCTGACAGTCTGTTTGCAAAGAGCCCTCCCATGAGATGTTCTAAAATCTTCCAGCTGAGACCCTCCCGACATTCTATTTGTAAAGGTCCCTTCTTGCTCTGACAATGCATGCTCTAAGCACCCTGCACACTTGGACAATATGGGTTCTATAGGCCCTCCAAGATCTACTATTTTATGTTCCAAGATCACTCTTGGCTCCAATATGGTGGTCTAATGCCCCTTCTATTTGTGAGTCTGTTCTGAGGTCCTTACCAGATCTGATATTCTTTATTCTGGTTTTCATTTTCTGTTTTTTTTTTCTGTCCAAGACCCCTTCCTTCCCTATTCTTGCAAACAATTTATGTAAAATTGGAATTATTTGTATTTGCCTGGTGTCTGATTCTTCAAGACCCCATTTGGGGTTTTCTTGGCAAAGATACTGGAGTGGTTTGCCATTTCCTTCTCCAGCTCATTTTTCAGATGAGTAAACTGAGGCAAACGGGGTGAAGTGACTTGCCCAGTGTTACCCAGTCAGTGTCTGAGGCCAAATTTGAACTCAGGAAGACTGACTCCAAGGCACAGCAGTCTATCCACTGCACCACCTAGCTGAGCCCAAAGTGTTTCATTCAGTATATTTGCATATTCCCTCCCATCCCCCCAATTTGGAGGCTCATTTATGGTTTACGTTTCTTTTACTATGATTGAACTATTTTAACGCTCCATTTTTTGTTCTCTTCATCTGGTGTTTCATATTTTTGCAAATATTTATCCATTTATCAGGTTTGTTGGAAAATACCTAGACAAAAGAGTTCCTAACAATTCTCTTCATTTTATTCTTGTTCATTTGCGCAACTGGTATAATTTGGTTTTCGTTTTTCAAAATTAAGGACAAGAGCCCATAACTCCGCTATTCACTCGTGTTTCTCAGCAGCCCCCCAGGGTCCCCATTTCTCTCGGTCCCGTGCTCATTACCAAATTCCCATTTTCGTGGCCGCAAGCCACGCTTAGCCTCGCTCTTTCCTCCTTGCCTCGAGCTGATTAAGGTGCTTAGAAAAACAAGGGGGACCCCACGTAAGGCTAGCTTGGTGGACCCCCCCCCCAAAGCAGGCACACGCGGCCCCGCCCCAGCGACGACTCTATCGGGACAAACGATCAGCGGGGGGTTTGTGAGTTGCCCCGTGACTCCCCGTCCCCGTTCTCTGTGATTACAAGGGGGAAGGGTCCCTTCCCAGGCACCCTGCCCCCATTCCAACGGCGGCGGCCTTCTGGTCACTACCAGGTGGGGCTCACGCAGGGTCCCCGCAGCAGTTTGCGCGCGCCCTGGCACACACGTGTGGGCGCACACCCAAGCCGCACACCCACGCGGGGAGGACACTCAGCGAAGCCTCATCTCGTCCCAGCCCCGCCCCCGGATCTGAGTTCGCAGGCCCCGCCCCCCGCTCTGTTTCCGGCGTTTATTGCGTCACCGGAGCTTGTCTTCCGCCCTCTCCTCTTCTGGGCTCCCCTCCAGGTAGACAGAAACTCAGGCCTCCCTTCCGGCTGAGTGACCCGAGGGCTTTCCCTGAGGGCGGAGAAAAACGTGCTTCGCCCCCCAAACACCACCTTAGGGCCCAGGGCCCCGTTCTCCCATCCGCGCTAGAGGTCACAAGGCCCCACCCGCCGTAGGCTGTTAGCCCGGTCCCTCTCTTGCATTGGCCGAGGCAAGCCCCGCCTCCTGACGTAGTGTCAGCACATGCCTCGTCCTCACTTGCGTCCGATCCCGCCCCCAGACGTTCTCCCCCCGCCCCGGCCATATCCCCCTTTGCCTGAATGATCCACATTGTCCGATGGGCGGGTGTGCCGGCGTCGGTATGCGGTTGTGGGAGTACGCGTGCGCGTGCCTGCGTGTTTAAGTGCGTGTGTTCGTCCACGTCCACGCGCATGCGCCCCTCCACACTAAGTCTGTCCTGTGCAACTCGCCGCCCCCCCCCCAGCCAGGGTTGGCTTAGGCGTCCAGGCCTGGGGCTGGGGGGGGGGGGAGAGCGCCTCTGGTGACCCCCCCCATCCACCGGTGTCTCGGAGGGGGACTCATGCTGCCTTCCGTCCTCTGCTCTTGGAGGGCGGGGGGCCGGTCTATGAAAACTCCCCCCTTTTGTTTGGTGATTTCCATGTAATTGTTTACCGGCTTTGACTCTGCCTCTTGGGCAGACGCAGCTCACGCGGGCATTTCCGTGCGTGCACGCGATGCACGGACCTGCCAGTCTCCTGGTGCTGCTGACCCGCCTTCGGCCCTCTGCGTTACTGTTTCGGACATCCGTAGCGCTCTTCAAAGCATAAATTCAAACCAATTCTTTATATATCTTAGATATGAGACATTTAACAGAGAAATTTACTGCAGTGATTTTTCCTACTTACACATTTCCCTTCTCATTTTAACTGTATTAGCTAAGTTTGTGCAAAACTTTTTTAATTTTACATAATCAAAATTGTCCATTTTTATTTTGGGATCTTTCCTATTGCTTGTTTCAATCAATCAATCATTGAACATTTATTAAGCACATTAACATGTATCAGTATGCTAAATCTGGGGATACAAAAAGAGTCAATAAATGTCTGTACTCAAGGAGCTTGCAATATGAAGGAGGAGACTATGCAAACAAATATATACAAAGCATGTTATATACAGAATAAATAGGAAATAATTAGTAGAAAGAAGGCACTAGAACTTAGAGAAGTTGAGGAAGGCTTCCAGTAAAAGAATTTTATTTAGGACTCAAAAGGAAGTCAGGGATTTCAGTAACATAAATGGAGGCATTGGAGGAAAGACAGCGAAAATGACCAGAGCAGAGAGATATAATGTCTTATTTGTGGAACGTCTAGGAGGCCGTTGTCACTTGACAGAAGATCAAGTGTTAGGGAGTAAGGAGAAATAATACTGGAAAGGTAGGAAGAGATTTAAACTATAAAAGGCTTTGAATGTCAGAGCATTTTGAATTTGATTCTGGAATTGATACAGAGCCACTAGAGTTTATTGAATATGAAGGTGACATGGTTGGACCTGTGCTTTAGGAAAATTACTTTACTGGTGTGGTGGGTGAAAGATGAAATGACTGAGGAAAATAAAGGTTCAAGCTTCAGAGCATATCAAATTTATTAAGCAATGCATGCCAATTGCATGACAGATCTGGACCAGGCCCTTCCTCAGCTTAGGGCTGGATCCCAATACAGACAAAGACAGTCTTTTTCTACATTAAAAACAATTAATCAAATAAGGCCAATTAATTAAAAGGAAACAGTACAACACCAGGTAATCTGATTTCTAATTGGATGAAAGATTAAGGACTTTCCAAGCTGGGAAGGGAGAGTAAACAGGTATAATTCCCTGAATTCAGAAAAAGAGGTGTCCCACTGCCCCAGGTGTCTGGAACCAATCAAAGGAACTTGGAAACAATCAGTATGAGGCCAGTTTTCAGATGACATGTTGGTTGCCTGATATGTACAATTGTGAGAAAACTCCTTGCATCAGTCTTTGGACCTTATTGGGTTTCTGGTCAGCATAACCTAGTTCTTTAGTTAAGGGTCTCTAAGCAATAGAGGTGGTCCAGTTTCCCAGCCACAAGAGACTAGGTCTAAACAATGGAATAAGGTTTTCTCCCAAATCCCACTATTAAATAAAGTTTTCTCACAAGACAGACTTTGGACTAGACCCATAGTTGAATTGGAAGAGAACTGAACTAGCACCATAATTGAGACACAAGATGGAATCAATGTGGTTCACTCAGTTCCCATAATTAACCACTTGTCTTAATTCCCTCAATTCCCTCAGTGGCTAAATGGAGAATGAATTGGATTGGAGAGAAACTTAAGGCATGCTAACCCACCAGCAAGCTATTGCAATAATCTTGGTGTGTGGTGATGGTGCCTACACTAGAATGGTGGCAGTGTCAGAGAAGGGAGCATATTGGAGAGGTAGGTACAAAGGTAGAATTGACAGGCCTTGGCAACAGATTAGATATGGAGTAGAATGAGAGATAGTGAGGAGTAGAGGATGACTTCTGGGATGGTGTTACCCTCTACAATAATGGGGAAAGAAGGTGGATGGAGAAGTCTCATTTTTGGACATACTGAGTTTAAGATGCCTACTGGAAACCAGTTCAACATGTCTGAAAATAGTTGATGAGAAATTGGAGGTCATCAGAGAGTTTGAGGCAGGATACGTAGATTTGAGAATCACCAGCACAGCTTATTTAGTCATGACCTTAACCTAAAAGGTCATATCTTCCTTGTTCTTCTGATTTTTTGATCTATAACCAATTTCAGCCTTTTCATTTTCACATCACTTTTTTGTCAAATGTGAGTTTTTAACCAATTAACTCTTGTCTTTGAGTTAATTGAACACTAACTGTGTTTGTTTGCTTATATATGTTGTATACCTAATCTGTTCTGCTGCTCAAGCTCTTTATTTTTTCAGGAGTACCAAATTGTTTGAACAATCACTACTTTGTAGCATATTTTTATTTCTGCTACTGATAGAACTCTTCCTTCTGACCTTTTTTGATTGTTAAACTTGAAATTCTTGACATTTTTTTCCTCCATTTGTATTTCACTTTTATTTTTTCTAGCTCTATAAAATAATACTTTGGTAATTGGAGTGATATGGTGTTGAATACCGTAGTTTAGGTACTATTGCCCATTTAATTATATTGGCTTGAGCTGCCTATGAGCGCTGAATATATTTCCAAATTATGAGTCTGTCTTTATTTCTACAAAAGTATTTTATAGTTGGATTCATTTAATTCCTGGGTGCATCATGGTAGATACAATCCCAAATATTTTATAGTATCTGTAGTTATTTTTAATTTCTCCTTCTAGCTCTTCCTCTTAGGTTTTGTTGATATCATACTGTACTGCTGCTGGTTTCTGGGAATTTATCTCATATCCTGCTTTGCTGAATTTATTAGTTGTTTTATTTAATTTTTGGTTGATTCCATAGAATTTCCTAAATAAATAATATTATCTGCAAAATCATGGAGTGGGCAACCTACTCCCTCCAAGGACCATCTATCTATAAGCCAAATCTGTAAGGTTTTTCATAAATTCATAATCAGAATTACATAGGTCAGGTTACAGATCAAACCACTTAGAGGGCTCACAATGGACTAATTTTGAAAAGGGAGATTTACATGTCACCAAGACAACCAAGAGAGCTTAAACATAGACATCATGAAAAATGATCATCACTATTAACTAACGTTAAGTCTCCTTTTATCCTAGTAATCCATCCCAATGTCCATTTAATTAGCACATTTTGAGTCCCAGATGTTCCATGTAGTTGACTTGTCCCTTGGATATCTTCTCTTGGACATTCTGACTAACGTCATTCTCAGGACAGCTCTGAAGTAGAGGGGAGCTCTGCTTCTCTGGTTTCAAATCACGTATAGAAGTTCCTAGATAAGTCTGCTAGTAATAAGACTTAATACAATTTAGTGTAATCTCTTAAATTTGGTTCTCCAAACCTGAAACTTCAGAGAATTTCAGTCTTTTTAATATACAATTTGCTGTTTTTATCTTTACCTAAACCCTATGCTAATATAAGAATCTTTAAAAATTCATAAGGATCCAACTATAAAATGAACTCTTCTACCTTTTAAAATTATCAGACAGATACTTTAAAATGGGAAAATAATTTCACTTTCTTTACAGTTATCAAAACAATTTTATATGTAAAATCCTTAATCCATTTTGGATAACTTATTACTAAAACATACTCAAAGCCTGAATTTCCATACTAGATACATTTGGAAGCCAATCATATATATGTGTATATAGTTCTTAGAGAAAATAGCCTAATCTTGTTGCTCTCTCAAAAATTACTATTCTATTTAATTAGAATAGTTTTACGTTGCATCTTTGTCTTATTATCTTGTCTAATTCCCCTTTTGGAGGATATCATTCCTGTATTATAATTTGACCACAAACACAGGTTAAAATTGTAAGATTTTTCATAATTGAATCTTATTATGTTAACTCAGAGAGATTTCAGGACCAATCTATTTATAATAGATTTAGTATTGTACTTTCAAAACTTCTAACTGTTCACCTACCCTGATTATAGAAATTTGCTATGAAAGGAAAAGGAGGGATATAGGTCTAACAATGTCATATTACAACAGAGGAAAAACCTCCCTTTGCTGTGTTTGGTTCCAGGCATGAGTCATATCTGACAGACAGTCATGGGTATCAAAAATCACAGAGTATCAAAAGAAAGGCTCAGGATTAACCAGGTGGGGAAATTTCCTATTCCAAAAGGAAATAATACAATGGGGAAACTTAAGTCAATAATCTTATGTCTTAGGCCATGCCAAGATCATCCCCAAAACTTTTCCCAGGCATAGACTTCACCTTTACCAGTTCTTAGACTGCAGAACATGTCATTTTATATTATTGGCTTCATCACAATTCAGATAACCATTCCTGTAATCAAAACTCAAAACAATATCAAATTATAGTCCCAAGAATTTTTACTTCAAATAGCAAAATTTCACTAACCACAACTTAGAGCTTGAATATCTTTACTTATGTTTCCCTGAAAGTTAACATTTCATTTATTCTTTATTTATAAATTAAAACTAGCCACATTCTGGGGTTTCAGACATATGAAATACCTGATAATTGATTCATATTAATGTATTGAAGTTATGTCTTTAAACTACCCTAATACAATTTGGTAATTTTTATAACTGATACCCAAAATTTTTCAAATGAAAACTCTCTCTTTATTATAGTAAACTTATTATCTGTTTTAAATCAAAATATGTTGCATTAAATGTTTACCAGTTTGCAAATATTTGTTTTTATTACATTCTCTTAAAAGCTCAGTTCATTATCTAACATCATCTAGATTAAAAAGAAGTTATTTGTCTAACAGCATTTCTGACACAATGATTTCCCAAATTACACAATAGAAGAGAATTTTTTTTCAAGATGCTACTTTAGGTCACCTTTTATTAAAATATCAACACTAGGTAGTGAGATACAACACAGTGTACAAGAAGCCAAACCAATACTGTTAAAACAAACTTTGCCTTCATATTGCCAGATACATTCTATAAACATGGTAATACAATTTTTTTTTGTTTTTTAATAATTTATTTATTTTTAGTTTTCAACATTTACTTTCATAAGATTTTGAGTTTTGAATTTTCTCCTCCATCCTCTCCTCCACCCTCCCCAAGATGGTGTGCAATCTAATATAGGCTCTACTTATACATTCATGTTGAACATTTTAGCAGTAATCATGATGTAAAGAAGAATTAGAACTAATGGAGGGAACCACGAGAAAGAAGAAACAAAACAACAGAAGAAAAGGAGAGCAAATAGTATGCTTCCATCTGCATTCAGACTCTATAGTTCTTCCTCTGAGTGTGTATAGCATTTTCCATCATGAGTCTTTTGGAGATGTCTTAGATGCTTTCATTGCTGAGAAGAGCTAAGCCTATCAAAATACAGTCATCACACAATGTAGCTGTTACTGTGTACAATGTTCTCCTGGTTCTGCTCATTTCACTCAGCATCAGTTAATTTAAGTCTTTCCAGGTTTTTCTGAAATCTGCCTGCTCATCACTTCTTACAGCATAATAATATAAGAAAATTTTGAAATATAGTAATAACATACACAACATCATGCGTTTAAAACATGAAATGAAACTTATTACCAGTTAGATGATGTCAATTCAGCCAAATACATTTCCAAATTATCCCATATAAAAATCATTGATCTTATTGTGTTTGGCATTTTATACTAATTACATCTAAAATCTACTTTAGAGTTATCAAGTATGGAACAGTTATATCAATTAAAGAAATAACAATAATTAGAGCACCAACCAACCCTGGAATCAGGAGGACCTGAGTTCAAATCTGGCCTCAGACACATAATAGTACTTCCTAGCTGTGTGACTCTGGGCAAGTTACCCAATTGCCTCACTAAAAAAAAAAAAAAGAAATAACAATAATTATCAACATTTATATAGTGCTTACTATATGCCAGTCACTGTATTAAGCACTTCACAATCACTATGTCAGTTGATTCTCACAACAGTCCTGGGAGGTGGATACTGTTATTGTCATCCTCTTTATAGATCAGGAAACTGAGGCAAACAGAGATGAAAATAACTTGCTTAAGATCATACAGCTAATAAATTTCTGAGACCTGAATGTAACTCAGGTTTTCCAGCATTTCCCCCCCCCAACCCAGTACCTTTATTTAGGAACCTGATCTAAGATGAGAGGAATTGACAGGATCAGAGGGAGAAGTTCTCTGAACTGGGGAGTCACAGGGGGATTAACAAGAGGCAGCTATTTAAGTTTCAAATAAATTTTAAGATGCAAACTGTATATTTTTTCCCCTTTACTCTGGGATTGCTTTCAAACTAGCTGCCTTCCTTCTGTGACAGGTGAAAGATAAAATGATGGAGGAAAACAAAGGTTCAAGCTTCAGAGCATATCAATTTATTAAGCAATGCATGCCAATTGCATGACAGATCTGGACCAGGCCCTTCCTCGGCTTAGGGCTGGACCCCAATACAGACAGAGACAGACTTTTTCTACATTAAAAACAATTAATCAATTAAGGCTAATTAATTAAAAGGAAACAGTGCAACACTTGGTAATCTGATTTCTAATTGGATGAAAGATTAGGGACTTTCCAAGCTAGGGCGGGAGACTGAACAAGAACAATTCCCTGATTTCAGAAAAGGAGGTGTCCTACTCGCCAAGTATCTGTAAACAATCAAGGGAACGTGGAAACAATGACTGATTGATCAATATGGGGCCAGGTTTCAGATAAGACATATGGATTGCTTGTGATGTACAACTGTGAAAAAAACTTACATCAGTCTTTGGACCTGACTGAGTTTCTAGTCAGCATCACCTATGTCCTTGGTTAAGGGTCTCTACCCAAGCAAGAAGAAGTGGTCCAGTTTCCCAGCCATGCAGGGAGCCTATGTTCAAAAAATACAATAAGGTTTTCTACCAGCTCCTACAATCAAATAAAGTTTTGTCACAAGAAAGAAATTGGACTAGACCCATAATTGAATAGAAATTAAGCTAGCTCCAGAATTGAGTCGCAAGATGGAGTCAGTGTGGTTCACTCTACAATTAACCTAATCCCCGAAATTCCCTCAGTTTTTCCCCTTTTGACTTATGGAGGAGTGGGAAACCTACTCCCCCCGTGGTCACTTATCTATAAGCCAAACCTATAAGGTTTTTCATAAACTCATAATCAGAATTACATAAGTCAAGTTACAGATCAAACTACTTAGAGGGCTCACAATGGACTAATTTTGAAAAGAGAGATTTATGTGTGGGATGCCACTCAAGTTAAAAATAAAACAAAACACAGAGGTGTCCAAGGAGAAACAGAAAGTTTATTATTATTATTATTTCAAATCTTGAGATTTGGGTGTCCCTTCCACCACTATGCTCTGATGAGGGGAGACACAGACACAGAAACAGAAGCCAGTTTAAATAGCCTGAATTCCCCCTCCCCTCAGCTGTCCATTAACTGGCTCACATAGGACAAAGGACGTAATATACATCTCTATATTTCTTAGTTTGTTGAGATAATGTCAAAGAAGCAATTAAAAATGTTTGCAATTGTTTTGGAAGGTCTGAGAGATTGAACAGATAATGAAGGGAACTGGAAGGCATCTGAGTAAGGTGCTTTCAAAGGGAGATAAGGGGAGTAGATAAGGAACCTTTTAAGGGTTTTCTCGAGCCAGAATCTTTTTAGGGGCAAAGGTGCATCTGAATAAGATTAGGCTAAGGCTTAACAACTAGGCAAATTTTAACTATTGATATAGGGTACAAAAAAAAATAACTTACAAAAATCTATACTTACCTACCTTCTGAACTCATTACCTTAATTACACTGAGAAGTCTTCACTGGGACATCCCATTCATTTACATGTCACCAAGAGAACCAAGACAGCTTAAACATAAACATCATGAAAAATGATCATCACTATTAACTAATGTTAAGTCTCCTTTTATCCTAGTAATCCATTCCCAATTTCCATTTAATTAGCACATTTTGAGTCCCAGATGTTCCATGTAGTTGACTTGTCCCTTGGATATCTTCTCTTGGACATTCTGGAACTAGCATCATTCTTAGGACAGCTCTGAAGGGGGTGTTTATTCTCTGGTTCCAAATCACTTTGGAGGTTTCTAGCTAATTCTACTAATAATAAGATTTAATACAATTTGTTGCAGCGCTACCTTGTCAGATTACTGCAAAGAGCTGAGTAATGTTGGAATTAACTGTTCTTTCAATGTTTGAACAAATTCACTTGCAAATCCATCTGATTCTAGAGGTTTTTTTTTCTTTGAAATTTCATTTATGGTTCATTCAATTGCTTTTTCTAAAAAAAGCTTTTGACAAAATACACCACCTAATTAAAAAAACACTAGAAAGTATAGGAATAAATAGAGGTTTTCTTAAAATGATAAATAGTATCTATTTAAAACAAAGAGCAAGCATTAACTGCAAGGGGAATAAACTAGAAGTCTTTCCATTAATATCAGGAGTGAAGCAACGATGTCCATTATCACCATCATTACTCAGTATTGTACTATAAATGCTAGCTATAGCAATAAGACAAGAAAAAGAAATTGATGGAATTTGTTTTTCTGATATTGGGCTATTTAAATGACCTATTTCTTCTTTTGTTTATTTGGTATGGAAAAGTAATTCTTCTATGAGCTCCCTAAGTTCATGGAACTGTGTTGCCAGAGGGATCTCTACATTGGCTCCATCGCACCATGCTCTGGGCAGCTCTTGTTCCAGTGACTTCTGAGGTTGTCTGAATTTTTTCTGGAGCCCCCCAAGCTCCTAGGTGGTGAAAGGCACATACCAGGCAACCCTTCTGTGGAGAAAGCCACACCCTAGGAGAAAGTGATAGGGGAAGTTGGGGGCTCACTTACTATTATGGTAGTTTCCCTATTTTCATCCATACTCCTCCTCCCATTCTCTTCTCTTGTAGCCCAAATCTCAGCGAGATTCATCAAATTTTCCAGCAAGACCTCAGGGTCAGAGACCATACTTCCTGTCTGCAGTTTATTGGTTCCAATCACAATCAGTGTCTCCCATCTCATGGCTACCCTCAGTAAGTCCATGAATAAGTCTTCCCTCAGGACACAGTTCTGGAAAAACCTAGAGTTGTATCTCTAAGGTGCTGAATGCCTATGCACAGTTTACTTTCATTTTCCTTGTGCTTGTGACCCAACTTTTCTGGGACTATTATCATTGCTAGGGAGATCTTGAAAATGAAGGAAGACATGTAATTGTAGGGAGTACTCTTTCTTGGGCCAGGGGAGTAGGTGCTTGCATAGAGACCCGTGTGACCAAGTCTAGCCCCAGTTAGCTGCTTGTCTGTGATTGAGACCTGGTTATCATCTCAGCTGAGGCATTTTTGGATAGTCCTGGGATTTTGAAGGCCATGTCAGCAGACCCGGAGTTCTGACAGATACTACTGAGATGGAAAGGCTTTGAGTACAGCTCCTGGTGACTACTCTGTATCTGACAACTGAGAACCAGAGAAGTTCATGACCAGTGTTGGCCAGTGATGAATCTTTGGGCCTCAACAATTCACAAAACCTTCTACTGCACCCATAATGATGGCATTGTGGCTCTTTCAAGGATAGCTAGTCGTTTTAGCTGGAGGCTACAGGGAATGCCAGGAGAGAAAATGTAAGATGAACTTCTGAACAATTGAGAACAATCAAAAGGACTTGCAAGAAGAGGTCACCTAATGCCACATATTTGGGAAAAAAGGAGAAGTTTGGGAAAATGAAAAGAGCCTCTGATGGAAAATTGCTTAGTCCCAGGAGCACAGGAGAAATGCAAGCATGAGAGTTTCAGCACACGTTTGGTAACACGTCGGTGACAAGCAACCCCCAACTGTTGTTCACGCACACACTTTCACACACATCCCTACCCATGTTGGATCTAAATCAACACTGGATATTATCACTAGTTTTTCCCTTTCTGCCTAAGATCTTAAGAAGTGACATCTTGTATTTGACACCATTTTCTCCTGTAGCCATAAAGACAGATTGTAAGCCAGGTGAACAGATGAGATGGCTTCTGGATTTTTATTTTGAAATTGATAATGTACCATTTCCCCCCCAGCCTTTCAACTTTAACCAGTTTTTTTTAAAAAAAGTAACCTCAAAAAAAAGTCAGGGCTTTCTCCTCCTCTGTTTTGTATAGTGGGAAGTGTCAGTTGACATTCAGTAAACATGAAATTGTTCTAGAATAGCTAGGGAATGTTTGACATCATCCCTCTATGTCAACCTCTTTCAGTACCCACCAGGGTTATTCCATTGATGTTTTGGGGCATCTCCTTTCTGTCCCATGCCCTTCCCCTGCATGTGGTATGACATGGTGTGCCAGGCTGCTCTATCTGGCTATTGCCTCCACCCTTTCCCCCACTTAAATTTTAAAAATTTTAATGTTTTCATTAAATTTTTTCAATTATCAAGCATTTATTTTCTCTCTCTCCCATCTCCCCTACTTCCATTGCAAAAAAAGAAAGAAAGAAAGAAAGAAAGAAAGAAAGAAAGAAAGAAAGAAAGAAAGAAAGAAAGAAAGAAAGAAAGAAAGAAAGGAAAGGAAAAGAAAACCTTTAAAACAAATCTATGTTATTATACAATATAAATATCTATATTGGCCACGTCCAGAATTACATTCCTTCTTCTGTATATTTAGTTCATCACCTCTCTGTCAGAAGGTAGGTAGCCTACTTCATCAAAAATTAGTCCTTTGGAATCATGGATGATCCTTGTGTTAATCAGCATTCTCAAGTCTTTCATAATTATTTAGGATAGATTAGCTGGGGTTCTGTCATTCTCCCCTGCAATATGGCTGGACTTTACTCAGGGTGACGCAGAACTGTCCCCTGCCCTGAGATCTCTTCTTTTTTTTTTTTTTTTGGTTAGGCAATGGGGTTAAGTGACTTGCCCAGGGTCACAGAGCTAGTAAGTGTTATGTGTCTGAGGCTGGATTTGAACTCAGGTCCTCCTGAATCCAGGGCCAATGCTGTGTCCACTGTGCCACCTAGCTGCCCCTGCCCGGGATCTCTTTTTGACCATTGTTATAAAGAAGTCTCCACAATGGCCACTTTCCCCAAGAAAGTACCAGAAGGAGCTGGTGAGGGGTAGCCAATTGCCAAACCAAACTCTGCAGTGGCAAGGGCTGGACCTGGATGCAGATGTCAGCCCTGCCAGTTCCTGGCTGTGTGACCTTGAGCCATTCTCTTCCCCTCCCTGGTCCTCATTTCCCCATCTGTAAAAACAAATGAGGTCATGCTAGGTCATCTCTAATCCCTCTGCCCACTCTTAATGTCTGACCGCTTGGACCAAGACTGGTAGGCCGCTGGAGGTGGGTACAGGGGTGACAGAGCTGTTATATTGGGAGCCAAAGAGCTGGAGCTCAAATGGGTACCCTGTTACTTCTAGACCTGAGAGAGAAGTCCCTTTCCATCTCTGGGCCTCAGTTTCACATTCCATAAAATGAGACAATTATCTTAGATGGTCTCTGAGGTCTCTTTGAGCTCCCATATTCAATTCTCCTCAGGCTTCTTAAACAATGGCTGGTAGTTTCTTTGGGACTTTCTGTTTCTGGGCTCCTTCAGAATAGGATAAAGCGTTAGGTTGGGACCAAAGGACCTCAGTTCAAATGCTGTATCCTATCTGTGTAATTTGGGACAAGTTCCTGCTCCCCCCACCTCTCAGTGTGAGCTGCCTTTTCTTCCTCTGTAAAATGAGCAATTGGCATTAGTGAATCTCCTAGCCCCTCTCCAGCTGTCTATCCTATGATAATAAGGTCAGTAAGGAGCATAATTTCTGCTTGAGAAAATGCGTGTTTCTCTGGCTGATCATAGAAATTATTTGTATGAGAGGAGGGCTCAGTCTGCCCAAACAGGTGCCAGGTGTTCCATCAAGATTATGGGTAAAAACTAGGAAGTCATCAACATACTTCACTGTGAAATGGGCGACTAAAGCATGTGCAACATCTTTCACAGAATACTGGAACTTGAAAGGGTGTGTTACACAATCCAAGAGGAATGATGCTTGATCGAAAGAAGCAATAGCAGGTACAAAAAGCCCATTTTTCATTAATCTACCCATACTCTAACCAGGACGTGCACATTCCTCAAAGACTCATTTTAGTGAATAAAGATAGGAGAAGTCACTTCTTGGTCAAAGGCACAGTAGTAGGCCATACAAATACTTAATCTCTATTTCTCCTCTCCCACCTCCCTCCCTCACTCCAAAATGGGATCAAAGACATGAAGAATTGGGGAGAATCTTAGAGAACTTCTAGTCTAGTTACACTTATTTTCCAGATGAATAATGAGGCCATGGGAGGAGAATGACTTACCCAAGTTCACACAAGTAGTAAAAGTCAGAGCTGGACTTGAAACTTATGTCCATTGACTCCAAAGCCATCACCTGTCCCTCTGGGCTATGAAGAACACTCCAGTCATAGAGGTGGAGAAATGGATCAAGCCATCTCTAAGTCATCAGAGTCAGTCAGTCAGCAAGAATTTGTGAAGTGCTTTCTATTTTCCAGGCACTATGCTAGGCACTGCATAGTGAAAATGGTTTCTAAAGTGGCTATACTATTTTACAGCTCCACCAACAGTGCATTAGTGTGCCCAATGTGTCCATTTTCATTGCACAGTCCTTCTAACATTATTACCATTTTTTTTATCATTTTAGTCAATTTGCATAGTGTGAGGTGAAAAAACCTCAGGGTCGTTTCAATTTATATTTCTCTTATTACTGATTTGGAGCATTCTTTCATGTGATTGTGAATACTCTGCAATTCTTCTTTTGAGAACTGTTCATATCCTTTGACTATTTATTGGGGAATGGCTATTAATCACAAATATTTATTAATCATTTGTATATCTTGAATACCAAACTCTTATCAGAGAAATTTGATGCAAAGTTTTTTGGTTTTTTTCCCATTTGACCACTTCCCTTCTTATCCTAGGTATTTTAATGTTGTCTGTGCAGAAGTTTTTTAGTTTCATGTAATCAAAGTTATCTATTTTATATTTTATAATTGCCTGTATCTCTTGTTTGGTTAAGAATACATTCCCTAGGGGCAACTAGGTGGTGCAGTGGATAGAGTTCTGGCCTTGGAGTCAGAAGGACCTGAGTTCAAATCTGGTCTCAGATACTTGACACTTATTAGCTGTGTGACCCTGGGCAAGTCACTTAACCTTTGTTGCTGCACCAAAAAGCAAAAAAAAAAATACATTCCTAAATTTCTGATTTTAAGATTAAAGATTTAAAGAGCTAATTCAAACCAGTGGTTAGAAAAGAAAATGATTTCTTCTGGGATCCCTGTAAAATTATTTGCATACTGCAAACTAAGTTACACACTGAGAAGGCTGAGTGATCTTGGATCCTACTTATCTTCTTCATATCCACTGCTGAGTGACATTCTGACAATTCGATGAAATAAACATATGTAAATGCTAATTTCCTGAATTAAATCTCCATTATATTTAAAGTAAAGCCATTTAGTAAATGCTTTGTTTGTGAATTTGCTACCTTATGCAACATAAAGGGGTTGAAACACCTATCTTTTAACCCAGCAGAAGTTCTCCTTCTTAATGAAAGTTTTAATATTACTAAGAAGTTCTCTATTTCAAGCATTGGTATTAATAATGGAGTCAAAAATTTGATGTTATTGAGTCTCAGACAAACCTATCCTGTTTCATACTTCTTTTAATTTCAACTTTGAGAAATGGAATCTGTTCTTCACGCTGTAAATTTGAGACCTAAGTGATTTGGAATAAAGATTGGAAACATTCAGTTAAAAAAAAAAAGAATACATCTCCTTTAATTTTGATTACATGAAATTAAAAGGCTTTTGCACAAACAAACCTAATGCAGCCAAATTAGAAGGAAAACAGGTGACTGGGGTGGGGGGGAATTTTGTAGCAAGTTTCTCTGATAAAGGCCTCATTTCTCAAATATATAGGGAACTGAGCCAAATTTGTAAAAATAAGAGGCATTCCCCAGTTGATAAATGGCCAAAAGATATGAACAGGCAATTTTCAGAAGAAATCAAAGCTATTAATAGTCATATAAAAAAATACTCTAAATCACTACTGATTGGAGAAATGTACATTAAAACAATTCTGAAATATCACCCCACACTTATCAGATTGGCGAGCAGAACATAAAAGGAAAATAAATGCTGGACGGGTTGTGGAAAAATTGGGATGTCAATGCACTGTGGTGGAATTGTGAACTAATCCAACCATTCTGAAGAACATTTTGGAACAGTGCCGAAAGAGCTATAAAAGAGCTATAAAAATTGTCCCGGGGCAGCTAGGTGGTGCAGTGGATAGAGCTCTAGCCCTGGATCAAGAAGACCTGAATTCAAATGTGACCTCAGGCACTTGATACTTACTAGCTGTGTAACCCTGGTCAAGTTACTTAACCCCATTGCCTAGCCAAAAAGCAAAAAAACAAAAAAACAAACAAAAAAAAAGTCCCAGCAATACCACTACTAGGTCTGTATCCCAAAGAGATCAAAGAAAAGGGAAATGAGCTATTTGTACAAAAATATTTATAATAGCTCTTTTTGTGGTAGCAAAAAATTAGAAATTGAGGGGATGCCCTCATCATTGGGGAATGGCTGAGCGAGTTGTGATTCATGATTGTGATAGAATACTATTGTAGTATAAGAAATGATGAGCCAGATGATTTCAGAAAAACCTGGGAAGATTTATATGAACTCATGCCAAGTGAAGTGAGCAGAACCAGGAGAACATTGTAACAGCAATATTGTAAAGATGATCAGTTGTCAAAAGACTTAGCTATTTTGATCAAGGCAATTGTCCAAGACAGTTCCAAAGGTCACATGATGAAAAATGCTATCCACCTCCAGGGAGTAAACTGATGAATTCTGAATGCGGATTGAAGCATATTTTTAAAATTTTTATTTTTCTTGTTTTGTTTTTTGTCTGTCTACTATTGCACCATGACTAATATGGAAACATATTTTGCATCACTTTACGTGTATAATTGGTATCAAATTGCTTGTCTTTTCAAGGAGGTGGGAGGGAAGGGAGAGAGAGAATTTGGAGCTCAAGATATGTTTTAAATTACTGTTAAAATTTTTACATGTTATAAAGAAATATTTAATGAAGTAAATAAAATATATTTAAGGAAAAAGAATACGTCTCTTTGCCATAGTTGTGAGAGTTATATGACCTGTTTCTCTTCTAATTTTTTTATAATATAATCACTAATATTAAGGTAACTTGCGTATTTAGAATTTAATGTGAAATATGGTGTAAGGTGTTGATCTAAGCCTAATTTCTTCCAGTCTGCTTTCTAGTTTTCCCAGCAGACACAAGGTTATTTAGTTCTATTGTTTCTGATTTTTCGTTGTCATACTGTTCTATTGATTTATCTCTCTATTTTTTAACCAGTACCAGATGATTTTGATGACTGCTGTTTATAATATAGTTTGTGGTTTGGAAGTGCTCTTTCCCCTTTGTCCTTACATCTTTTCATCATTTCCCTTGATATTCTTGATCTATTGTTTTTCCAAATGAATATTGTTATTATTTTATCAAGTTCTATAAAGTATCTCCTGGATAATTTGATTGGTACAGAATTAAAAGTGTACGTTAATTTTGGTAGTATTGTCATTTTTACTATATTGGCATAACCTTGTGTTGAGCACTGAATCTTCCTCCAGATTTAAAATCTTTATTTCTTTAAGAAGTATTTTGTAATGGAATCTATGCAAGTCTTTTGTGTGCTTTGGCAGCAGATTGATCCCCATATATTTTGTGCATTTCGTAGTTATTTAGAATGGGAATTGCAATTCCATTATTGCTTCTTTGCTGAAGCTATTGTATTAATTATTGTCTTAATCTTTGCTGATTACCTAGGATTTTTCAAATATACCATCATGTCATCAAAAAATATATAGTTCTATCCCCTTTGTATCTTTTATGCCTTTAATTTCTTCCTCTTGTCTCATCAATGTTGCTGGAATTTCCAGAACCATATCAAATAGTGGGGAGAATAGGCATTCTTCCTTTGCTCTTGTATTTATCGAAAAAGATTCAGTGTATATTATATATGATGCTTGCTTTTAGTTTTAGAAAGATGTTTTTTATGATGTTAAAAAAGTCCCTTTGTGCCTTACTTTGTAGATTTTTTTTAGCATAAGATAGTGTTGTACATTGTCAAACATTTATTCTGCATCTGTTGAGATGATCATGTGGTTTTGGATGTTTTGGCTTTTAATATGGGTGATTATGTTGATTATTTTCCTAATATTGAACCATCCTTGAATCCCTAGTATAAATCTCAGTTGGTCATAATGAATGATTTCTTGGATAAATCACTTTAGTCTTTTTGGCAGGTTTTTTAAATTTATTTAGTTTTTTAAGGCAATTGAGGTTAAGTGACTTGCCCAGGGTCGCATAGCTAGTAAGTGTCAAGTGTTTGGTCTGAGGCCAGATTTGAACTCACGTCTTCCTGACTTCAGTGCCAGTGCTCTTATCCACTGTGCCATCTAACTGCCCCTTGGCAAGACTGAAAAAAAAATAAGTCAATATTCATTAATGATATTGGCTTATAGTTTTCTTTCTGTTTTGTCTTTCTCTGGTTTGAATATTTAGGACTATATTTGTCTTATAAAAGGATTCTGGTAGAGTTATTTCTTTCTCAACTTTTGAAAATAATTTTTGATGTATGGGTACTAATTGTTCTTTAAAAATTTAATAGAATTCTCCTGTAAATCTATCAAGAACAGGGGGTGGTTTTTTTGTTTTGTTTTGTTTTGTTTTTGGCAATTCCTTTATAGCTAGATTTAGTTCTTTTTCTGACATTGAATTAAGATCTCTAACTGGTCTGATAGTTTGGACATTTTATATTTTTGAAGGCATTCCTCCATTTCTCTTGTGTTTTCAGTTTTCTTAGCATATAACTGTGCATAATATGTTCTGATTATTGTTTTTATTCCTCTGAATTTGTTGAGATTTTTACCTTACGTGTCTGCTACTTTATTGATTTGATTTTCTACTCCCTTCTTTTTCATAAGATTAACTAAATGCTTATCAATTTTGTCAGGCTTTTCAAAGAATTAGATTTTACACTTATTTGTATGGTTTTGGTATTTAAGGTATTTATTTCCCCTCTAATTTTTAGTTTCTCTTATTTTGAGTTAGGTTTTTTTATTTGTATTTTTAAAATATGTTTATTAATTCTCTTTTTCCTATTTTGTTAATGTATATTTGTGGATATTTAATTTGTCTCCTGAGGACTGCATTAGCTGTGTCCCAGAATTTTGGTACATTGTTTCATCATTGTCATTTTTGAGATCACAAATAAAAGATACAAACCCAAATGGAGATTCAGCAATGAGTGAGTCAAAGAACAAATCATAGAAATAATGAATAACTGTGTAAAAGAAAATATGAATTTGGATGCTAAAACATTTCAGAGCATATAAATTTGTTGTCTATGGCTCCTTTCAACGTAATGTAGTTCCTTTTTTATCTCTGTTTTTTTCCCCAAATGTTTGCTTTTGCTTTACCAAATAGCGTAATTGCAACTCTTGCTTTTTTGATTGACTCGATGTATAGTAAATTTTTTCCATCCCTTCAGTTTTATTTTGTGTATGTCTTTGTTTTTTAAACATGTTTCTTGCAAGCAACAGGTTGCAGGGGTTTTGGTTTCTTATGTAATCTGTCACTCTTTTTCATTTTATTGGATTGTTTAGTCTACTAACATTCGAAGTTGAGAGTTTTTTTCCTCCATCTGTCTCTAGTATTGGATTTTTTTCCAAGTTATGATTTTTTTCTCTCTTCTACTGCAAACACGTACTATTTCCCTGCAGTTACTTTACCTTAAGCTTTTCTAAGGTGCCCCTATTCTCACTGGCTCTTTTCCCCTTACCCTTGATCCCCTCGTTTTGTTTGTTACCTCTCTCCCTTTGAGGTTTTACTCATTCTTTCCTTTTCCTCTCCTGCTTTTATCTGGTTATATATTATTCCCTCTTTGTTCCCCCTCTCAGTCAGGTAGATTCCCCCTTCCTCCCCTCCCCTTCAACTAGTCCTGTATATTAGTTTTTCAGTTTCATTTTTTCGCTCCTTTCCAAAAATAATTTCTTAAATTCTCTTTATTATCCATCCTCTCTTTGTTTCTAGACCTTCATTCTCTGATTTATGACCTCTGTAATTATCTAGTTTCTCTCTCCTCTCTGTATTCTTCATGCATTCCAAACTTCCAAAGCATCCATTCTAGGCTCTCTTCTCTCAGTAGTTTCTGCCACTGCCTTGTGGAGCTTGTCACATGGATTCTCCTTTTCCATTGTGCCTCACTTCCAGAATAATGCAGATTATTACAAGTGTCAAAGAGGACGCTACCCCATGGTAGAGCCCTTCTCTTACCACATCCCTGATTATGCAGCTCTCCCCTATCTATACCCTCCTGTTACCTTTATTTGCCTATTTTCCTCAATATCTCTCTCTTGAGTCCCTCTCCCCCAGGTGCTCTTTGCCACCCAGAGTTCCAACTCCCTAGTTCCCAAGGACTGGAGTTTTCAAGCACCAAATCCCCCAAACCATACCCAGCAAAAGGTCCCCATCTCCCTTCACAGAGTATTTCTCTATACCCATAGGAGCATTCATCAATGGAACACCCTCCCACCACCAAAGTAAGGCCTCTTTCCTTTCCCCCTCTTTTCAATGCTCTTTCTCCTCTTCACCCATTCTCCTCCAGGCTCATATCTTACTGAGACCACAAGGGTCACCCTCCCTTCACTGCTAGCCCTCAATTTGACCTGGGCATATTGCATGTTCCTCTCTATCCCCATTTCATGTACCCTCCCATGTTATAATATAGTCCCACAAAAACATGTATTCACCTGTAGGCAGGATGTTGCCATGTTCTGTCCATAGCTCCCCAGGCCTGCCCCTTCACTTTTACCTCCACCGAACTTCTTGCGTCACACGCAGCTGTCTTCAGATGTCTCCTATCTTCACCTGTCTTCACTTGTCTCCTTGTGTACATTTAGAAAGAAGTTTCTTACTAGTCTTACTGCTGTCTCTCTATTACTCCTCCTGCATTTCTGTTGTTTTGAGAATGTTCAAGAAGCAAATAATCTCTTTAAGTCTGGTTTTCTTTTTTTATAATTTTTCACATGCATCTTTATTATTGAATCCATCTTTTTCATTTATGGTTAAGCTCAGGTTTACAGGATATCTCACCCTGTACTGTATCTTGAGTTCCATTGCCCTTTGGAACACATTATTCCATTCCCTCCTGTTTTCTGGTGGGTGCAGAATAGTCTTGTGTTACTTGAATTTCCTTTCCTTTGTATTTGAAGGTCTTTCTCCTGATCTTTTGCAGAACTTGTTGTTTCTGAATTAAATTATTAAATTTAGCCACTGTGTTTCTTGGAGTTGGCAGCCTTGGATATTTTTCCCAGAGGAGATGGAGAAGAAAATGTTGATGAAAAATGTGGAGTAAGTGGCAGTGACTTGGCAATGTAATGACTTTGGAGGGGATGTGAGTGAGCAGGAAGAGTCTAGGATGACTCCAAGGTTGTGAACCTGGATAACTTCAAACTTCCCTTTGGCTTCTACCTGAGGAATATCAGTTAACATTATTATTCCATAAGGCAGGTTTTGGTCAGGTAAGTTAATATAAATAGAAGGCAGTCTTTCAGGTAGCAAAAAAGTTGCAGGAGGAATGGCCCTGATCCCCAAACATTAAATAAAAGGATTTGGGGCATACCCCTATTGCAGGCAAACATAAACACCATGAAACAAAAAGCAGAAGTAACAGGATAATGATCATCAACATTAAATAACATCAAATCTTCTTGTTCCTGGTAACCAACTTCCAATATCCATTTAATCAGAAACTACATTTTGAGTCACAGCTGTATTTGTCTACTGTAATTGTGTAGTCCATGGCAGCGTCTTCTGTTCAAAATTCTGGAATAGGCATCTTTCTCAGGAAGCTCTAGAGGAGACTTTCCTCCTAGCAGATCTGCTTCTCTGGTTCCAAGTCACTTGCAGAGATTCCCTAAGGAAATTCTGCTAAAATCTGCCAGTAACAGGATTCAATATAATTTAGTACAACCTCCTAAATGTGGTCTTCTGGTTCATGTGGTTAAAAAAAATAGCTCAAACCTTATGGAGCTAATCTTATTAACAATAGATCTATAAGAATGTGAAATTAGGAACACATAATTTACCTAAAATTTCAGAGAAATTCAGTTTTTATCTCCCACTTGCTTTTTCTATTTTTACCTCTGAACCCTGTATCTGATATGGACCATGCTATCAGCAGACTGAAGGAAAAATCTCAGAAAGAATCCATGGGGCCTGACTTGTAAAATGAGCTCTTCTGTCTCTTAATATTATTAGACAAATACTTAAAATAGGAAAAAAACATAATATAAAAAATTTCTTTTAAATTTTTAACGCAATTTTGTATGTAAAATCCTTTATCCAATTTTGAAAACTTACTACTCAAACATACTCAAGGCCTGTATATCTCATTAGAAACATTTGGAAGCCAATCATACAACAAAATTCCACATTATTCACAGAGTATCATAACCAGGTTCAGAATTAACCAGGTGGAGAATTTTCCTGTTCAGAAAAGAAAGAGCACAATGGAGAAGCTGAGTCAAGAGGATCTTACCTTTGCCTGTATAAAATTGTTCTCTCAACTTTTCCAGGCACAGACATCCACCTGTAGTAGTTTTTAGACTGTACTCCCTTTGGGCAGCATATGGCATTCCCCTTAAATAGTAGACTATTGGCTTAATGACAATTCAGACAATCATACCTGAAATCAAAACTCAGAACAATATCATATTATAGTCCTAAGAGATTTTACCTCAAATACCAAAATTTCACTAATAGCAAAATTTCACTAATCCCAGTTTAGGGCTAAGTAATTACTGGTTTTTTTTCCCATGTTACAATAATTATTAACAGTAAGCACATATAAGGACACCTTATTTATCCTTCATTTAGAAATTAAGAATAATCATATTCTGGAGTTTCACATATATAGTGAATGCTCAAAACCCCAGAAAAAATTCTGGCTACTGAAAGACTCCAAATTAACAGATATATGAATTGCCTATCAATTCTTAAGGCAGAATAAAATCTTTGACTCTAAGGTCTGTTGTTATTAAGCTACCTTTAAGATGTAACTTCAATGCATATTATTTATTAATACATATAATTTCATAATTTTCATTAGCAATAGCCAAATAATATCAGATAAAACTCCCTCTTTATTATTAGCAAACTTGTAAGTTCCCCCAGTTTGGCTGGGAGTGGTCCTAGTTTCTCAAACTTCAGTACTTTAGAATCTTACAACATACTGTCAGCAGGGATGCTAAGATCTTGTGATACTGTGGAAATAGAAAGTCCCCAAAACTTTATCCACTTTGAAGCAAAATATACCCAATTAAATACTTAATAATTTTCAAACATATTGTGACTGCCTTCTTTAACAGCTCAATTCATAATCCAATAGCATCCATGTTAAAAAAGAAAGTACTTTTCTAATAAAATTGCAACACGCTCTGGTTATCATTTTTCAAGTTAACAGCATTTCTTATTCAATGGATTCCCAAAAATCACAATACAAGAAAAATTAGACGCCTAACAATAACGTAAACAATATTATGGATTTTTAAGACATAACACAAAACTTTTTGCCAGTCAAATAATATCAATTCATCTGAATACATTTCTAAATCTTCATATAGAAAATTGCTGTCTATCAATTTGGCATTCTATACCAATTGTACTATATTAAAAAACCAATATAAAGTAATTACACTTAATTAAAATGGCTAACATTTATATAGCTCTTAACATGTGCCAGGCACTGTGCTAAGCACTTTACAGTTTATCTTATTGGATCCTCACAACAACCTTGGGAGGTAGATGCTATTATTATCCCATTTTACAGATGAGGAAGCTGAGACAAACAGAGATGAAGTGACTTGCTCAGGTTCATGCAGCTGGTAAGTTTTCAGACCACATTTAAATTGAGCTTTTCCTGATCCATGCAGTTACCAAGCATATCACCTTAATGCCAAATATCAAATGTATTCTGCATTAAGTTCTGATTTACCACAATTATCCTAATAGGCAAACATACCTCACTCTAAATGAGACCACACTATAATTTAGTTTCAGGACAAACTTCAAGCAAATCAAATCTGTATTTACAATTACAAATGGTAACATTCAAAATCTCAATTTTCACAAGGGCCATTAGCTGACAGCACCTCAAATTTTAGGGCTGACTGCTTTCAGTTAGCTCACTTTCAAAAACATATGGTGGCAGTCTCATATTCCCATTGCCTACTTTTTGGAAACCAGGAGGCTCTAAGGATTGGAATACTCCTTTCTAATGGTCCTTAAAGGACAGAATTTTAGTACTGTCTACTCAAATCATTTCATACTGCAAATTTATTTCTATGGTTTCCATTTGGGAAAGGTTATAGCTTGATAGAATACTGTTGTTGGGAAATTGCTAACAAGAATTTCTCCACAAAAGTTTCTCAATTCCTTCTTATCTCGACAGAATAAAAAAACCTTTTCAGACTTCTTTCCAGGACTCCAAACACTGACTTTTTCAAACCCTCTGTTAACACCGTCAGTGTAAACCAGGGGTGGGAAACCTGCTGTCTTGAGGCCACACATAGCCTCAAGTGAGGCCCTTCGACTGAATCCAAATCCTAAGATTTATTCTGTGAAATTTGGATTGAGTCAAAGGGCCTCACTTGAGGCTATATGTGGACTCCAGGCCGCAGGTTTCCTACCCCTGGATTGTAAACAGACTCCAACTTTCTTTAATGTTCCACCCATTCTTCTCCTGTCTACTACTTTCTTAAACCTCTCTTGGCATGCTATTTTTTCTTTCCAGTGGACTTAGATTAATGCCTACCAACTTCAAAACTGACCTTTCTTTTTACACTCTGATTCCTCACTTCTCTTTACCTTTGCTACTTTCTTAAGTCTATCTCCTCTTATCTTCCAATCAAATTCTGGTTTAATATTCCACTGAATCTTTCCTGTACAGATTTCCTTATATGATACCAATTAATTGCTATACTTTTACTTTTTGAGTTGTGTAGTCTATATCAATTTAACTGACTTTGCTACCAGTTCGATTATTTTGTTGAATACACTTCAATCTAGCTTCATTTCTACTTATTCTCGACTAGAACAAAATGCTTCTATTGACCTCCAGGAAGAGGAACGCCTGGAATAGGGGACAGTTGTATGCTGTTTGCACTTAATCCTAGATACAAACCTCCCAGAATGTACTAAGATGTTTTAGCAATTACAAAAATCTTTGAACCATGATTTGGACATTTATCATGAAGATATTACATTTCAGTTACAAATTTTACTTTCTGATTAGTTTGTAATGTCATAAACTTCGCCATGAACCTGGGGAAAGATTTCCTTCTGTTTCTTGTCTGTCTTTATCTCTGCAGTCTCTAATCTGGCCAGGGTTATGAAGGCAGAGGAAAAGAAAGAATCTCCTAGTTTTTCCTTCTTTATCTCTCACTGAAAGTCTAATTTTTAAAAAGTCAGTGAGAAGAAGTCCCTGCTTAACATTTTAGGTAGGAGAGTTGTTTTGAGACTTCAGTGGTCTTCTCCACCCTTCTAAGCTCCCTTTCTGTGCTGTCTCACAGCCGTTTTTGTGGTTGATGAAGTGTTCCCCTTCAAAGCTTTCCAACCTAAACAAGACTTTATGCTCACTAGAGAACGAAAAGCCCTGCCAAAGTACCTCCAGCCTAATTTTAACTAAATTTTTCATTTTTAGAGGCTGCTTACCAAGCTGCTGAGTGATCAAGTCCAGGGGATTACTTGCTGGCCTATTAGGGCAGCCTGGGCAAATTCTAACCCTGCCTGAGTCTCTCTCTGGGCTAAGACCAAGCATAGTCCCTTAACTTTCTAGACATCTGGAATCAGGGCCTGGACTGTGTCCAACCTGAACCCAAGCAGACTCACCATGTTCTTGCTGTGTTTGATGTAATTCTATTTTGGTCAGTCCCATCCATGCTCAATCCTAGAATCACAGAGATTTATTCAGCTTCCATGGTCACAGAGTGACTTTGAGTTTTACTCGGGGTAACCACCAGGGAATCCCAGTACTGCCACGAGTTTGTTGTTTGTGAGAACAAACCCAAAATCTGAAATAATTTTAGAAAGAAATGTCATTTAGTACAGAAGAGAGAGCTGGAAAGGAAGTGCGGCTCTCTCTCTTCCAGGTTCTGGAAAGGTTTACATTATATAGGATTTAGACCAGAGTGCCTGCACACACCTAAATCACAGTAAGCCAAAACACAGTCTCAGGTGCAGCCATCACAAGCCCTGGGTGTGGTAACTCAAAACAAGAATGATTTGGGTAGATCTAGGACCTAGGGGAACCCAAAATACACTGTAGCCATCTCCAGCATTCCTAGAGAATTACTGGGGTCAGGTGACAACCTGGGTATGGACACCCCTTAATCATATAAGATTGAGTTTAAACAGTGTAATATTTTTTCCTGAACAATATAAATCATTTTTTCCCACACCTGACATCTTGTCATTTCTGCATTCTTAGCATCTCTGTTATATTCCCCCTTTCTCTCCTGTAACATGGCTACAACTCTGGTACAGTCCTTTATCCCCTCGTGCCTGAACCATTGAAATAACCCGATGGTGAATCTCCCTGCCTTCAGTCTCTCCTCACTCCATTCCATCCTCTACTCGGGTATCAATATGATCATCCTAAACCACAGGTCTTACAATGTCACCAACCTATTCAATTAACTTGAGTGGCTCCCTATCATCTCCAGGATCAAATGTAAAATCCTGTTTGGCTTTTAAAGTCCTCCATAACCTGGCCTCTTCCTACCTTATCAGTCTTCTTAAACCTGGCTGCCCCCACATACTCTGAGATCCAGTTACACTGACCTCCTTGCAGTTCCTTGAATATGATCACTCATCTCACCCCTAGTGTTTTTCCTGGCCATCTCCTGTGCCTAGAATTCTCTACCTCCTCACTTCCATCCCCTTGTTTCCTTCAGATCCCAGTAAAAAATTCCACCTTCTACAAGAACCCTTTCCCATTCCTCCTTAATGCTGGTACTTTCCTTTGTTGGTTATCTCCAATTTATCCTGTATAGATCTTTTTTTGTATAGATGTATGTCTGTTGTCTCCTTATTAGACTGTGAGCTCCTTCAGAACAAGGACTTTATTTTGCCTTTTCCCAGAGTTTAGCATAGTGCCTGGCACATAATACGATCTTAATAGACACTAGTTGACAGACTGACTGATTGTGTTCTCTTTGACTCCAGAGGGAATAAACTTAGAGCAGGTGGGGTAAAGGTGTGAGGCAGATTTAGGCTCTTACTTGAGTCTTCAAGGGACAATAACAGTCTCCGTGATTTCTGTAAGGTAGACATTGTTAGCAGGGGTTACATATATTTACCTGGAGCCTTGCACATCTCATTAGGAGAGGCTTAAACTAAAAATGGAGGGGAGAAGAGAAGGAAAAGTATCCCACACACCTCAGCCAAGCCCAGTAGCATAAGAAGTAGCAGATGCATCTCAGGAAGCAGAATAAGACTAGAGAAACAGTAATTCATTGGAGACAGTCTCTAAGAAGACAGGCAATGATCAAGTCCATTACTAGAGATGGCCACACAGAAATGCACAAAATCAGAGTAATAGAAAGGGTTACCTAGAGATTCTATTCTAAAGAGGCACATTTAGCCTCATACTATAAAGGTTCTTGAGACACTGACACTGCCAATCACTTTCTTCCCTTTGATATTATCTTCTCTTCTGGTTTTCCTGGCACTGTTCTCTCCTAATTCTCCACCTACCTGTTTGAGCATTTGTTCTCAGTCTCCCTCAATGAATCTTCCTCCAGCCCATGCCCACTAACTGGGAGTGTCTCCCAAGTATTTATTCTGGGCCCTCTTCTCTTCTTCCTCTATATCTCACTGGGTGATCTCATCAACTTCTGTGAGTTCCATTATCATCTTTATAGACATTATTCTGAGATCTGGTTATCCAGCCCTATCCTCTCTCCTAATTTATAGACTTGTATCTCCCACTGCTTATTGGACATCTCAGATGGAATGTCCCATGGACATCTTAAACCCAGCATTCCAAAACTGACCTCGTTGTCTTTTTACCCAAATCCTCTCCCCTTCTGAACTTCTCTATTATTATGAAGGAGACCAGTCATCCAGTGTCACAATCTCAACTTCTCGCTCTTGCTTGCCTCTAATATCCAATCTGTTGCTAAGTCCTATAGTTTCTAACTTTTTCACATCTCTCATATTTACCCCCTTTTCTGACACTGCCACCATCCTCATTACCTTAAGTGTAGACTACTGCAATAGCACTTAATATAGTGTCTAGCATGTAGTAAGTACTTACTGAATGCTTGTTGACTGACTGAATGACTGACATAGGATGGGACTTTTGACTGGAATGTTGCTCAGAAAGAGTTTTATACTTTACCCCAAAGGAACAGGAAGATGTCTGTATCATAAGAAAAACAAGCTGGCAGAGTAGACACCTTCTCCAGACCCCACTCATTTCTAAAATCTCCAGAAAAAAGGAATTGTGTACAACATTGTAAAGCAGTCATGCTCTAATCCATAGGAAAAAGAAGAGAGAATGTCAACTAGGTAAAATCTAGCTGAATTAACATGGGAAAACATATTAATCTTTATAGCACTCACTCAATGCTCCTCTCCCACCAGCCTCATATTTCTCCAAGGACCCAAAAACTGACAAATGAGATCCTGGATAGCTTCAGAGATATTGCCAGTGCACCTTCCCCCTCTTCCCCCTCCCCTCCTAACAAGTGACTCTGATTATTCTCAATCATGTAAGAAGAAATGAGGGGGAGAGGGGGATAGAATGAAAGCATGACCCTACCCTAGGAGCCCCCAAGTTTACAGAGACTCTACCAGAGATACCCTACCTTCCACACACACTCACTACAAAAGTGGTAGGTGCTAATTTAACCCTGACACAAAAGGAAAAGGAAATCCAAAGGAGGAAATGGAGCAGTGCTGACTCTAAATCTAAAGCCAGAGGCCTTTCTACTACATTACAGTGGTCAATATTAGAGAGATTTGGGGATGGGAGAAGGGGAGGGCACTGTCTGTACCCCTGAAATCACACTGCATAGACAGACGCCTATCCTGCCCACATCAAAGTTCAGCTCTGGAGACAAGCTTCCCTGTTTCCTATGTCAGGACCCCTCCAATGGGGATCCAAAGCACTTGGTTTCTCAAGAAATGAGTAGTTCAGCAGCTCCTCTGCCTCCAGCCACGCTGCAGGAATGACCACACCAGGCCAGGAAGTAGGGGGGAAACTTTCAGGGCAGGAGGAGGCTGTGGGCCCTGCCTTGTGTTTCTTCATCCTGTGGGGATGAGCTACCCTGAGCCATCCCCCCTTTCCATCCAGGCCCCTACTTCATGCCAGCAACCTGTGTATTTCTGTGATGGCTTATCAAGGCTGGAGATCAGAAAGGATTTATTGAATCTTGTGAGTAAGGAAGGATTGTTTCCTTCATTGCTCCTGTCCCCGGTGCCTAGAAGAGTTCCTGGACCATAATAGGTGCTTAATAAATGCTTGTGGATTAATTGCCTTGCACTGGATTGGAATGCATGGCTCTGGTTGTTAGGACAGCTTATGGTAAGAGGAGCAGCCGTCTGACCATTCCTCACCCAACAGAAGGCCGGCCCAGGCTCCCGGGTGGAAGCTTGTCTAAATCCACTTCTGGAGCTGGAGTCCCATTAATGCACCACTCAGGCCCTGTGATCAAGTACAAATCCTTGTGCTTTGCATTTTCCACCAGGTAAAAATAAAGCCTGCCTTCTATTTGCCAGGTTTTCAGACCAATTGCTCATATGGGAGCTAAAGTTTCTTTTCCTTTCCTTGTGGAGACACAGAGGGCAAATTCTGATGCTCCCTGAGGAAACTGTGGTTGGAGCACAAAAGTCTCCCTGAGAGGCAGAAATGTATGGTGGAAAGAATCCTGGCTGCTGTGGAGTCAGAGGAACTGGGTTCAAATGCTGCCTCTGATTCATGGTACCTGTGTGACCTTGGGCAAGTTACTTAACCATAGTGAGCCTCAATTTCCTCACCTGTAGAATGAAGAGTTTGGACAAGATGGCCTCTGAGACCCTTTCGAGCTCTTGACCTAAGGCCCTCTGACCAGCCTAGATAAGTGCAGCCAGACTGCTGTCTACAATGAGGTGGATTTCTTTGGCCACACCAACTCATAAAGCCATCTGTGAGATATGTTGGGATTGCTTGCTTAGGGTTAGTAGCCACAGTGAACCCTTGAATTATAACAGTACCTACATTTCTTCAAGAGGCAGTATGGTCTTCCAACTCCTTTTTACAGAGGTGGGGGTCTATAGATGCAGAATATTGTACACACTTTCAGAAGATATGGTCAGATTGTGGGGCCATTTTGCTTAACTGTTTTCCTTTGTTAGAAATTACTTCTATTGGGGGGACGAATATCAGCAAATGACTAATGTAAAAAAACCTTTCTTTTTTAAAAAATAAAAAAGGAAAAGGAAACCTGCAGTGAAATATAGTGGAAAGAATGATGGTGTGGAGTCTGAAGAAGCATGAGTTCGAATTCTACCTCTGCCTCTTCCTAGCTATGTGACCATGGGTTAGAAAACTAACCTGTCTGAGCCTCAGTTTCCGCATTTATAAAATAGCAATGGTAATACCTGTTAGGAAAATGGGAGCATCAAGTGAGATAATGAACATTGTGTGTAGCACAGTCTCTGCAGGTACTGTCACTCATACTGGCCTTTCAGGTCCCCAGAGAGCCATTGCTGCATCTCCACTCGGGGGTTCCAAGGATATCCCTAAAGGGTTGGGGGAAGGGGCATTCATGTCTCATGGGGCCCCAGCAGTGTGCTTCCCCCATGATCATCAGTTGATATCAATTAGTCTACCTGACTTAATTACTGCTTAGAAAAAGGTATTTACTGCAGTAATACAGTTGGTGCAAGACAACCTACCCTATCCTGCCACATTCCATGGCATAGCCTCCCACCAGTACATAGAATCCTGGGGAATGTGAACACATGTGGTTAAAGGGTAACTCCTGGGAATCATTTGTGGAGCCCCCAGGATGCCTCCTTGAATTCTGGTGTAGCTGTCCTGTTGGGCTCCTTGTAGATCCTTGAATCTGCTTTTCCTCATGATGCCCATCTGTCCTTAACTCCTCCTACAGACACTTCCATCAGTTGGGGACACTGTTGGATGTCTAAAAAGTCAAAATCCTCTGGCCCTGTGGATTTACAAGACCCTCCTCTGCTCAAGGGGAAGGGGCAGAGGAGACTGAGACCCATGCTTTCCATCACCCATGGCCCCCGCCAAGAGATTCCTTCTCCAGGGCTGGGCTGCAGACTTCTACCACCCAATAGCTAGAGGCTCCAGTCTCTTGGTCCCAAACTACTCTGAGGGTTTTGTACAAACCCCACCCTTCTCCAGGCATGAGCAAGTCCCACAACCATTAGGGACTGACTTCTTGTCATACCTAGCTGAAATGTCAGAGGGCCAGACCTTGTTCACACCTAGTTCACACCTCTGATGGATTCAATTGAGATGGGAATTCCCCTGATAAAGGCAGCTAGGGGCTAAGTGGGGTAGAGAGGTTGATGGTGGATTGCCTAAATCCATCCCCACCCTTAGACACATAAGATGCTGTGCCAGCCTTAAAGATCTCAATGATATTACCTGTTACCTCAGAGCTTTCAGGATCACCAAACCCTTTCCTTACAGCAGCCTTAGAATAAGGAGTTCATGCAAGTGTCAGGAGCCCATTTTACACTTGAGAAGACTGAGGCTCAGAGAGATGAGGTGACCTGTTCAAATCCCCTGATTCCTTAGAGATGAGGTCACACAGCTAGTTGTTACATGAGAGAGAAGCATGAAACTGTCTGAGGCAGAAGGCCTCTTCTTTGGCTGATGTGCAGCCATGGACACTGATGGCGGGGGGGTCTTGCTGGCTAGGAGGGGCAGCAGCATGGCCTGGTCTGGGGCTAGCTAGATAAGGTGGGCTCATTCACAAGTCAGGGCAGCTCAGCCCCAGAAAGGGAATCCAAGCCTGAGTGAATCAAGTCCCCCACGGCATGCTCTCTGCAAGTCAGGAGATAATACTGAGACATGGGGTGTTGTGAAGCACTCACTATTAGCTGTGTGACCCCTTGATCTCCCAAGGCAGGCCTCTGCCCCTGGGCCTCAGTACCTCCATCTGGGAAATGGAAAGAATCTTACTTGTACTGCTTGGGGGTCTTGTAAGGGCTATCCCATATAAGGCATTATGTGAAAGGTGCTTTGTAGTCCTTAAAGGGCTTGTGGTGGTCTGCAGAGCCCACCTTCAAGTTTGGAGAGTGTCTTGGGAAAATTCAGAGTTCACTCATGTCTTTGGGCCAGGACAATCTTATTGGCACCTGGCTAGGAGGTGATGAGTGAGGTCACCAGGGTGCCTGGGGTGATGGATAGCATGTTTGTTCCCTTCCCTGGTGCATGTCTTGTAGCAACAGCTGCTGGCTTTTCGTGTCTTTATATGTAGCTAATGTCTATATTTCCCTTTCTCTATCTCTGCCTCTGGTTCTACTTGTCTCTCTTTTTCTCTTTCCCTGTGTCTCTATCTCTATGTCTGGCTCTATCTGTTCTCTGTCTCTCTCTGTATATTCCTGTGTTGAACATATGTGTGAATGTCTGGATACCTCCTGATATTTTGTAATATCTAGTGATTTAGGTATGTGCCAATCTAGCAGTCCAGAGTGAAGCAGAGAAGGAGCCCTCCCCTTCTCCTTGCTGAAGGATCATAATGGAGGCCTGATAAGGAACTAGCCTAAGTGCCAGTAACTCAGGATTCCAGGTATCCATAGAGATGGACCCATCATCATGGCAACCACTGATCAGAATCAGCTGATGCTGCCTTCCTGGACACCAGTTTTTTCTCTAGTGCTTCAACAAAGGTGTGTGGACTACCTTGATCTGGATGTTCCACTGAAGAAAAAAAGAACCTCATCCCACTCCTTGTTGCTTGGACAAGCCAAGGTCAAGCATCCTGGGGTTCAGTTTTTGGACTATATGGCGCATGGAGCTTCCCTGTTTATCTTTTCATATTTACATTGATTGAATGATTCACTTCTTTCGTCATTTATGGTAACTAACTGAGCCAAACCAGCTAGCGGCAGTCATTGGCAGGGGCTGAGCTTTGCTGGGTTTACATAGGTTCAAATGTACTTTTTACTTGAAGTAAAAATGCATTTTTTCTTATTAATTTATTACTAAAATCACAGGTAAAGCCTCGTTTCAGTATTAGGTAGACTTTGTTTGCACCAGACACACCCTATGTCCTGTTCCAGGCCAGATGCTGGGGGGAAGAGGTTGGTATTAATGAACTCTGAAATATCACAAATCATAAGGAATCATGCCAATCTTCTTGGTCTGAATTCCACTCAGAATGGACCTGCTCACTTCACTAAGATAAGCTGCTTCCTAAATGAGAATATTCCTAGTATGAGCTTGGGCAAATGCCCTTCCAGCAATGATATTCAGTCTTCTAAGGACCCCCCTTCCCAAGCCCTGTCTGTATGCTGAGGACCCTCTTAGTGCTGCCAAGCCAGGCTATAGTCAAAGGTCTCTCTCAGCAATGACATTCAATGTTCTAAGGCCCCTGCCAGCTCTGACATCTCACATTTATGGTCCCTCCCACCTCTGACTTTACATATTGTCTGAAATATTAGTGTTTCCAGTTTTAAAGATCTAAGAACATTCCCAGCACTGGTGCTTTGTGATCTTATTTTAACACCCTATCAATAAGTACCTCTTGTGTGCCAAGCACAATGACTGGGAATACATACCAGGAGCACGGAGAAAGGCAAAAGACAGTCCCTGTTCACAAGGAGCTCACAGTCTAATGGGAGAAGCAGTATGCAAACAACTATGTACAAACGAGCAATTATGGGATAAATTAGATCTATTCAACATAAAAATGTCAGGAACATTTAGGAGGATTGGGAAAGGCTTCTTTCAGAAAGTGAGACTTTCTCTGGGGCTTGGAAGCCTGGGAAGCTGGAGGCTGAGGTGAGGAGGGAAGGGAATTCCAGGCATGAGGGACAGCCAGTGAAAGTGCCCAGAGTTGGCAGATGGTGGGTCTTGTTGGAGGAACTGTAAGGAGGCTGTCTCTGCATCCTAGGGTACCTGGAGAGGAGTAAGGTAAGGTAGAAGAAGGCTGAAAAGGTAGGAAGGGGCCAGATTATGAAGGTCTTTGCACACCAGTCAGAGGATTTCATATTTGATCCTCAGGTGCTAGGGAGCCACTGGAGTTTATTGACTAGTTTGAAGGGAAGGTTAGTGCAGAAAAATGGGTTTTTTTTAATTTTATTTTTTGTTAACATTTTGTTCCAAACTGTCTCTCTTCCTTCCTCCCCACCCCACACTAGAGAAGGCCAGCATTTGACACAGATATATATATGTGTGTGTGTGTATACACACACACACACACACACACACACACATACACAAAGAGAGAGAAAGAAATAAAGATGTGTGTGTGTGTGTGTGTGTGTGTGTGTGTGTATGAAACCACAATGTGCATACTTCTATTTATCATTTCTTTCTCTGGAGGTGAATCGAATCTTCCTTGATAGGTCCTCTGTTGTTGATTTAAGTATATATAGTACTGAGAATAACTCATTCACAGTCGTTCTTTGAACAATATTGTGGTTACTGTGTACAACGTTCTCTTAGTTCTACTCATCTCACTCTTCATTATTTCATGCACGTCTTTCCATATTTTTCTTTTTTGGAGGCAACTGGGGTGAAGTGACTTGCCCAGAGTCACACAGCTAGTAAGTGTCTGAGGCCAGGGTAGGTTCTCTATCCACTGCACCACCTAGCTGCCCCTTTTCCATGTTTTTCTAAAATCAATCAGTTCAGCACTTCTTACAGCACAGTAATATTCCATCATAGAAATACGTTTTATGAACGTCAGATTGAGGAGAGACTTGCAGCAGGACATTTCCCCTCTAAAGGGCTCAATTCCTTCATCTAAAAAATGGGGACAATAATACTTGCCCTCCTTACCTCCCAAACCATGGAGTACTATTTCAATGCTATCACCATTATTATTATCATACTGTACTGCCTTTTCATTTTACTTTTACTTTAAGAAAAGGTATTTACTTCAGTCATTTGCTGATATCCCCCTCTCCAAAAGAAATGTCACTTCCATCAAAGAAAAATAGTTAAGTAAAATGAACCCACAGTGTGCCTAAATCTGATAGTGTATACAATATACTGTGACAATTAAATGAGGTATGTGTAAAATGCTTTATAATCCTTAAAAGACTTGTGATGGTCTTCATCGAATGCTCTAAGTTCAGAGACTGTCTTTGGGAAATTAAAGAGTTCAGTTGAGTATTTGAGCCAGGGACAGACATATTGGCACCTCGCAGGAGGTGATCAGTGAGACCACTAGAGTTAGGATCACATACTTGTTCTCACTCCTGCTGCAGGTCTTACAGCAAGAGCTTCTCTATGTATTTTCTCATGCATACTGTTTTGCAGTTGGTTTCTATATTTCTCTTTTTCTCTGGCTCTGGCTCTGCCTGTTTGCCTATCTCAGTGTCTCTGCCTGTCTCCCCATCTTTCTGTCTCTGTCTGTCAATATATATGTCTATATGTCTATATGTGCATATGCGTGGGTATCTTCTGACATTTTGTAGCCCCTAATGATTTAGGTCATACCCACCTGACGATCTAGCCCTTTCTTCCTCTTGATCACAGCACAGTCTTGATAAGCTGCTAGTTCCTAGAACTCAGGCTTCCAGGTATCCATGGAGACAGACCCATCATCTTGGCAGCCAGTGATTGGAATCAATTGATGCTGCCTTCCTGGACACTATATTTTTCCTCTCTTGAAATTATACTTCAAAAAAAAATTATACTTCAACAAAAGTAGGTGAGCTACCTTGATCTGGACCTTCTGATGGAGAAGAGATGAAAACATCATCTCACTCCCACTTGCTTGGACAGGCTGGGGTGAAACTTCCCGCGGCTCAATGGTTGGACTATGTAGCAAAAGGGGCTTGAATGCCTGTTCATCCTTTCATATTTACTTTGATTCAGTAATTCACCTCTTTAGTCATTTGCAGTGACTAAATGAACCTAAACAGCTAATAGCAGTCAGTTAGACAATAGAAGGGGGCTAAGCTTTGTTGGGCTTACATGGATTCATTTGTGCTACTTAGGTAGGGAAAAATGCATTATTTATTTATTTAGTACTACTAAAAATCAGAGAAGGACCTTACTGTGTGATTAGATAGACTGCATTTCCACCACACACACTCCATGCCCCAGGCCAGATACATGGTGGAAGAGGGTGATAGTAATGAGCTCCAAAGAGTCAAAGACCTGAAGGAATTATCTCAATATACTTGACCTAATTTCTACTCCCAATGGGAGCTGCTCACTCCACTAAGCTGCTCCCTAATGAGGAAGATTCCTAGCACAAATTATGTGGGCAAATGTCCTTCCAGCAATGCCATTCAGTCTTCTAAGGACCCTCCCAGCTCTGTTTGTCTGTATACTGAAGACCCTCCTAGTGCTGCCAAGCCAGGCTATAGTCAAAGGTCCCTCCCAGCAATGACATCCAATGCTCTGAGGACCCTGCCAACTCTGGCATCCTTGGATCCCAAATAACCCTGCCAACTCTGATGTCCCATGTTTCCGGTCACCCCCAGCTCTGACATTACATCTTCCCTTAACTATGGGTGCTCCAAGCTTTAACAATCCATGATCATGAACAATCCCAGCACTCATAGTATATGTTTTGTGATCTAATTTTAACACCATCTCGGGAGGCATTTATTAAGTGCTTACTGTGTGCCAGGCACTGTGCTGAGTACTGGGAATGCAAAGAAAGCCAAAAGACCTTCCTTGCTCTCAAGGAACTCACAATCTAATGGGAAAGGCAATATGTAGACAACCATCTACAAATAAGCAATGCATGGGATAGATGAGATACAATCAACAGAAAGAAGTCAGGAGTATTAAAGAGGACTGGGAAAGGCTTCTTTCAGAAAGTGAGACTTTTTCTGGGGCTTGGAAAAAAGCCTGGGAAGCTAGAGGCCGAGGTGAGGAGGGAAGGGAATTCCAGGCATGAGGGACAGCAATTGAAAGGTACCCAGACTTGGCAGATGGTGGGTCTTGTTGGAGGAACTATAAGGAGGCCAGTGTCTCTGCATCCTAGGCTACCTGGAGAGGAGTAAGGTAAGGTAGAAGAAGGCTGAAAAGGTAGGAAGGGGCCAGGTTATAAAGGTCTGTGCACACCAGTCAGAGGATTTTATATTTGATCCTCAGGTATTAGGGAGCCACTGGAGTTTATTGACTAGATTTGGAAGGAGTTTTAGTGTAGAGAAATATGTTTTATGAAGATCAGTTCAAGGACAGACTTGTGGCAGGTATTTCCCCTCTAAGGGACTTAGTTCCTTCATCTAGAAAATGGGGACACTAATACTTGACCCCTTACCTCCCAGGTATCCTGCCAAACCATCAAGTGCTATTTCGGTGCTGTTACTATTATTATTACCATACCATACTGCCTTTTCATTTTACTTTAACTTTAAAAATACTGTTTTTAGGGGCATCTAGGTGGTGCAGTGGATAGAGCTCCAGCCTTGGAGTCAGGAGGACCTGAGTTCAAATCTGGTATCAGACACATAACACTTACTAGCTGTGTGACTTGGGGCAAGTCACTTAACCCCAATTGCCCCCCTCCAAAATACTGTTTTTACATCCATCATTTGCTCATATTCCCTCCCTCAACACAACACTGACTTCTGAAAAAGAAAAATAGTCAAGAAAAACTGACCCAAGCGTGTGAAGGTATCTAAAAGTGTGCACATTATTCTTTAAAGATTAAAGGAGGTATGTGAAAGTGTTTTGTACTTCTTAAAACACTTGTGGTGGTCTACATAGCCTTAAAGTTCCAAAAATATCATGACAAGTTGGAGTTCTGTTGAATATTTAAGCTAGGGACAGCCTCATTAGTGCTCAGCTAGGAGGGGATCAGTGAGATTGTAAGAGACCCTGGAATGATGATTGGAATGTTTGTCCCCATTCCTGATGCAGGTCTTGTTACAAGAGCTGCTTTATATATCTTCTTATGCATACAGTCCTGCTGTTAGCTTCTATATTTCTCTTTCTCTATCTCTGGCTCTGGATCTGAATGTCAAACTTTGTCTCTCACTATCTCTATTTCAGTGTCTCTATCTGTCTCCCTGTCTGTCTCATTTTTTTTCTCTGTCTGTTTCTCATTATATATGCCTGTATGTACATATGTGTGCATGTGTGGGTATCTCCTAATATTTGCAGCCCCTAGTGATTTAGATCTGCATCTAGTTGGCAATTCAGAGTGAAGCAGGGAAGAAGCCCTTCCCCCCTCCTGGCCTTGGGATCATAACACAGGCCTGATAAGGAGGTAGCCTGAGTGCCAGCAACTCAGGATTCCAGGTATTCGTAGAGACAGACCCATCACCATGGCAACCAGTGATTGGAATCAATTGATGCTGCCTTCCTGGACACTACATTTTTTCTCTTTTGAAATACACTTCAACAAAAGTGAATGGTTGATCTGGGACCTTCTACTGGAAAAGGAAGAGGTGAAACCCTGATTCTATTTTCTCTAAGTGGACAACTCAGGGTCAAGGATCCTGGGGCTCATTAGAGAGGATTTATGGCAGATGGAACTAGAATGGTGGTTTATCCTTTCATATTTACATTGATTCAATTAATCACCTCTTTAGTCATTTGCAGTGAGTAACTGAACCAAACCAGTTAGCACCGGTCAGTCAGTCAGTCATACAATGGCAGGGGACTAAGCTCTGCTGGGTTTACGTGGGTTCATCTGTGCTACCTACATTGGAAAAATACATTTACATTTATTTATTCATTTTTAACTAAAAATCACAGTGAGAGCCTCACTTCAGTATTAGATTGACTGCATTTGCACCACACACCCCGCCCATGTCCTGCCCCAGGTCAGATATTGAGAGAAAGAGTAGAATTGATTAGCTCTGAAGAATCAAAAATCATAGGGAATTATACCAATAGATTTAATCTCAATTCCACTCCCAGTGGGACTACTCACTCCACCAAGATAAGCTGCCTCCTAATTGGGAAGATCCCCAAGTCAAACTATATGAGCTTAGGCAAATATCCTTCCAGCAATGACATTCAGTGTTCTGAGGACCCTCCAATCTCTGTCTGTCTGTATGCTGAGGACCCTTCTCATGCTCTAAGGCCAGTCTCTATGATCAGACTCCTCTGCAGCAGTGACATTTTGTGTTACAAAGTTCCTCCCAGCTCTGACATTCTATGATCCTAACTGACCCAGCCAATGCTGGTACTTCATGTTTCTGGTCCCTCCTAACTCTGATATTCCATATTCTCTGATCCATGAGTACTCCCAGACTTAATAAGCTATGATCTAAAGACATTCCCAACACTGACATTATATGTTTTATAATCTAACTTTTACACCTACTCAGGAAGAATTATAAAGTACCTACTGTGTGCCAGGCACTGTACTAAGCAATAAGAATACAAAGAAAGGCAAAAGTCAGTCCCAAGCTCTCAGCTCACAGGTTAATGGGGGAGACAATGAAGGAACAACTATGAACAGACAAGATAAATAGTATATGAAATGAAGATAATCAGCAGAGGGAAGGCAGTAGCACTGGGAAAGAGTTCTTTGAAAAGAGGAAGTTTTCTCTGGGACTTGAAGAAATCCAGGGAAGCCAGGAGGCAGAGATGAGAAGGGAAAAGAATTATAGGCATGAGAGACAGCTAGTTAAAGTGCTAAGAGACTAAAAGATTTGGGAGGCTATTGCCCTTACTGGAGATCAGCAATAGATCTTCTATTTGCATCAACACTTTGAAAGATCCATTAATTTATTCAATTGATTCATTAAACAATCATTGAAGTACTTAAAAAAAGAAAAGAAAATACTCAGAGTTGGCAGATGGTGGGTCTTGTTAGAGGAACCACAAGGAGGCCAATGTTACTTTATCTTAGGGTACCTGAAGAGGAGTAAGGTAGAAGACTGAAAAGGTAGGAAGGGGGCCAGGTAATGAAGGTCTTTGCACACAAATCAGAGGATTTTAGTTTTGATCCTGGAGGTGTTAAGGAGCCAGTGGACTGGTTTAGAGGGAGGGTTAGTGTAGAAAAATATGTTTTATGAAGGTCAATTTGAGGAGAGACCTGAATCAGTTCATTTCCCCTTTAAAGGGCTCAATTCCTTCATCTAGAAAATGGAGACAGTAATACTTGCCCTCTTCACCTCCCAAACCATGGAGTACTATTTCAATGCTATTACCATTATTATTACCATACTATACTGCCTTTTCATTTCATTTTTACAAGTTTTTACTTCAGTCATTTGCTGTTATCCCCCTCCCCCATCACTGTCACTTCTTACAAAGAAAAGTGGTTAAGGAGAAGAGATCCAACCCTGTGACTAAATCTGATAGTGTATGCAATATACTGTGGCAATTAAATGAGGTATGTGTAAAATGCTTTATAATCCTTAAAAGACTTGTGATGGTCTTCATCGAATGCTCTAAGTTCAGAGACTGTCTTTGGAAAATTAAAGAGTTCAATTGAGTATTTGAGCCAGGGACAGACATATTGGCACCTCGCAGGAGGTGATCAGTGAGACCACCAGAGTGCCTTGAATGAGAATCATATACTTGTTCTCACTCCTGCTGCAGGTCTTGTAGCAAGCTACAAGTATCTTCTCATGTATACTGTTTTGCAGTTAATTTCTATATTACTCTATCTCTGGCTCTGCCTATAAAACTTTGTCTCTATTTCAGTGTTTCTGTCTGTCTCCTCATCTGTTTCATTTTTTTTCTCTCTGTCCCTTATTACATATACCTGTACGTACACACATGTGTGGGTATCTCCTGGCATTTTGTAGCCCTTAGTGATTTTAAGTCATTGCCCACCTGGCAGTCCAGAGCAAAGCAGGGAAGAAGTCCACCCCTTCTCTTAGACTAGGGGTCATAACACAGACCTGACCAGGAGTTAGCATGAGTGCCTACAACTCAGTATTCCAGGTATCCCTGGTGACAGATGTGTCACCATGGCAACCACTGTTTGTATTTAACTGATGCTGTCTTCCTAGATACTATGTTTTTCCTCTAGTGAAATTATACTTCAACAAAGGTGGTGGGTTACCTTGATCTGGATCTTCTGATGAGGAGAACATCATCTCACTCCCCCTTTCTTGGACAAGCCAGGGTGAAACTTCCTGGGGCTCAGTGGTTGGGCTATGTGGCAGATAGGCTAGATACCTGTTTATCCTTTCATATTGATATTGATTAAGTGATTCACCTCTTTAGTCATTTACACTGATTAACAGATCTTAGCCAGCTAGCAACAGTCAGTTAGATAATGGTAGGGGGCTAAGCTTTACTGGGCTTACATAGTACCTAGGTAAGGAAAATGTATTTTATCTTTATTCATTTTTTACTACTAAAAACCACTGGGAGAAGTTCACTTGAGGATTAGATAGACTTCTGTTGTACCACACATACTTCATGTCATGCCTCAGGCCAGATACCTGGGGGAAGAGGGTGAGAGTAATGAGCTCCAAAGAATCAAAGATCATAGGGAATTATACCAATAGATTTGGTCTGTTTTCTACTCCCAGTGGGGCTGCTTCCTAATGGGGAAGATTCCTAGCACAAACTGTGTGGGCAAATGTCCTTCCAGCAATGCCATTCAGTCTTCTAAGGACCCTCCCGGCTCTGTTTTTCTGTATACTGAGGACCCTTCTAGCGCTGCCAAGCCAGGCTATAGTCAAAGGTCCCTCCCAGCAATGACATCCAATGCTCTGAGGATCCTGCCAACTCTGGCATCCCTGGATCCCAAATAACCCTGCCAACTCTGATGTCCCATGTTTCCGGTCACTCCCAGCTCTGACATTACATCTTCTCTGAGCTATGGGTGCTCCAAGCTTTAACAGTCTATGATCACGAACAATCCCAGCACTCGTAGTATATGTTTTGTGATCTAATTTTAACACCATCTCAGGAGGCATTTATTAAGTGCTTACCGTGTGCCAGGCACTGTGCTGAGTATTGGGAATGCAAAGAAAGCCAAAAGACCTTCCTTGCTCTCAAGGAACTTGCAATCTAATGGGAAAGGCAATATGTAGACAACCATCTACAAATAGGTAATGCATGGGATAGATGAGATATAATCAACAGAATTATAGAAGCAGGAAATTTTTTTTTTTAGGCAATTGGGGTTAAGTGACTTGTCCAGGATGACACAGCTAGTAAGTGTCAAGTGTTTGGTCTGAGGCTGGATTTGAACTCAGGTCCTCCCGACTTTAGGGCTGGTGCTCTATCCACTGTGCCACCTAGCAGCCCCATAGAAGTAAGAATATTAAAGAGGACTGGGAAAGGCTTTTCAGAAAGTGAGACTTTCTCTGGGGCTTGGAAAAAAGCCTGGGAAGCTAGAGGCCGAGGTGAGGAGGGAAGGGAATTCCAGGCATGAGGGACAGCAATTAAAAGGTACCCAGACTTGGCAGATGGTGGGTCTTGTTGGAGGAACTGTAAGGAGGCCAGTGTCTCTGCATCCTAGGCTACCTGGAGAGGAGTAAGGCAAGGTAGAAGAAGGCTGAAAAGGTAGGAAGGGGCCAGGTTATAAAGGTCTGTGCACACCAGTCAGAGGATTTTATATTTGATCCTCTGATCAAATTTGATCCCCTATGATTATATTTGGTTAGAGAGCCACTGGAATTCATTGCCTGAGTGTGGTGAAATGGTCAGACCTGTACTTTAGGAAGATGAGTTCAACAGTTTCATGGAAAAAGAGACATGAAGCACATTGTTACCCCTTTCTGAGGCTCAATTCCTTCATCTAGAAAATGGGGATAATAATACTTGACCCCTCACCTCTTGGGTATTCTCCCAAACCACAAAGTACTATTTCTTATAATAGCTTTTTTTTTGGCTAGGCAATCAGAGTTGTGACTTGCCCAGGGTCACACAGCTAGTAAGTGTCAATCTTCTGAAGCTGTATTTGAACTCAGGTCCTCCTGACTCCAGGGCCGGTACTCTATCCACCACACCACCCAGCTGCCCTGATGAAGTACCATTTCAATGCTATTATCATTATTATTACCCTACCATACTGCCTCTCTCCTTGTTCTTTTTTTTTTTAACAAAATGCATTTATATCAGACATTTGCTAATATTACCCCCAACAGAACTTTCACTTCCAACAAAAAATAGTTAGGTTTAATATGAATTTATACATAGAGCCTATATCAAATTGCACACCATTTTGGGGTGGGGGAGGGGAGGGATGGGAAGAAAATTTAGAACCCAAAATCTTATGGAAGTGAATGTTGAAAGCTAAAAATAAGTAAATAAATTTTAAGAAGAGTTAAGCAAAACCCATCTCCAATGTGACCATCTCTAAGTGTATGTATCTGTATGCAATACACTGTGTTAATTAAATGAAATAAGTGAAAGGTGCTTTGTAATGGTCTACATAGTGTGCCTTAAAGTTCAGACAGAGACTGTCTTGGGAAAAATCAGTCAGGTATTTGAGCTAAGGACAGCCTCATCGGCACTTAGCTAGGAGGTCATCAGTGAGATACTGAGAGACCCTGGAATGATGGATGGAATGTTTGTTCCTGTTCCTGCTGTGGGTCTTGTTACAAGAGCTGCTTTATGCATACAGTTCTACAGTTAGCTTCTATATTTCTTGTTCTCTGTCTCTGACTGTGCCTGTGTCTACCTCTATCTCTCAATGTCTCTAGCTGTCTCCTTGTCCATCTGCCTCATCTCTCTTTCTCCTTGTCTCTTGTCTCTCAAAATATACCCTGTATGCACATACATGTATGAGTATCTCCTGATATTTTATAGCCCCTAGTATTTTAAGTCATTGCCCACTTGGCATTCCAGAGAAAAGCAGGGAAAAAGCCCACCCCTTCTCTTAGACTAGGGGTCATAACACAGACCTGATCAGGAGCTAACACGATTGCCTGCAACTCAGCATTCCAGGTATCCTTGGAGAGGGATCTGTCACCATGACAACCATTGTTTGGAATTAACTGATGCTGCCTACTTGAACACTGTGTTATTTCTCTAGTAAAATTATACTTCAACAAAGGTGGATGGGCTATCTTGATCTGGACCTTCTGTTGGAGAAGGAATGGGTGAGAATATCATCTCACTCCCCTTTGCTTGGACAAGCCAGGATAAACTTCCTGGGGCTCAGTGGTGGGGCTACATGGCAGATGGGGCTCAGATACCTATTTATCCTTTCATATTTACATTGATTAAGTGATTCACCTCTTTGGTCATTTACATTGATTAACAGAGGTTAGCCAGCTAGCAGCAGTCAGTTAGATAATGGCAGGGGGCTAAGCTTTACTGGGCTTACATGCTACTTAGGTAGGGAAAAATGCATTTTCACTGTGCTTTTTCATTTTTGAGTAAAAATCTCTGGGAATGGCTCAGTCCAAGATAAGGTAGACTTCATTTGCACCACACATACCCCATATCTTGCCCCAGGCCAGATACTGGGGGGAAGAGGGTGATATTAATGAGCTTTGAAGAATCAAAGATCATAGTGAATTATACCAATAGACTTGGTATCAGTTCCACTCCCAGTGGGACTGCTTATTTCACCAAGATAAGCTGATCCTTAATGGGAAAAATCCCTAAAACAAGCTGTGTGGGTAAATTTCTTTCCAGCAATGCTATTCAGTATTCTGAGGACCCTCCCAGTTCTAACTCTCTGTATGCTGAGGATCCTTCTAGAATGACCCAAATATATTCAGAGATTCCTCTGAGGTAGTGTTCCAGGGTCCCTTCCAGCTCTGACATTCCATATTCTCTGATCTCCAGGTCCTCCCAGATCTCACATTTTATAATCTAAGGATGATCCCAGTCCTGACATTGCATGATCTGTTATCTAAGTGTAACACCCCCTTACAATCAAGAGCTCATTTTAAAAATGGGCCTGGGATAATATAATGCCCCCTTTGGTCCATATGGTTCACTATTTTGCAGCTTAAAGAACTTATTTTAGATGAGACATTATGAGTTAGGAAAATTCCTATCATTTAAGCAGAGGTTGGCTCTCATTTAAATTGATATTTATATCTGTATCTATTAACGCCTGACCTCTTTGTGGTTGAGACAAAATTCAGGTTACTAGAAACCTTTGTGCAACTAAAAAGCAGATTACTATAGTGTCTTATGAATAGAACGGTATTAAGAGGGGAAGCTAGGGAAGGAGCAGGTCTCTTCTTGGAACTTTCCTTTGGCCTCAAGTAGGTAGGCACACTAATGGCACCAGCCTGCATCTTCTACTCTGAGATGCTCATAGAGCCAGTGTCCATCTTTGATATTTTCCTTCTCTGCCAGAGCTCAGTCCTACCTTCTCTTTCTCCTGTTGCTGGTTGACCCATTTCTGCCCATTCTTGGCTCAGCTTGCTATGACTCTGCTCTTTCCTTTCTACTTCCAAACCCTAGGAATCTCTGTCTTCTTCTGGGATGGGTCCTCTCTTTCATGCATGTTCCTAAAGGCATGACCAAATCCCTGAAGGCAGTGCTTTTGATTGATTCCAGAAGATATATATATATAGACCCTGTTCTCACTTGGTTCTGATTGATCGATTGATTCAATCAATAACTGTTCTTGTCTAAGGAAGGTATTTACAGTCAATCCTCAACATTTGAGCATTTAACTTCAACAACTTCAAGCATTCACGTGATTTTATTAGTAACATCATTTTCACGTTCACATTGGCAGCCTCACACATTTGCAGCTATATGAAGTAGAGAAAAAAATGAGAGGCACAATGAGCACAGATTTGTGGAGAGGCTGGCATCCCTCTATGTACTCACTGGTCCTGTTCACCCTGCAGTTGTAGATAAAGCGCTCCCTGTGCATTCATTGCATATTTTCATTGTTTGCCTTTAAAACTCAAGTTTTGTGTTGCAATTATGCCCCTAAAGGGTAGTGGAAGTTTTTGGGCTGGGCTCTAAGGTGGTGTGAAGACCAGTCTCAGGGTCTTCAGATAGCAGCATTAAAGTCCCAGTAACCTCTCCCTTGGTTTTCAGAGGGAGGCCAAGATAGAGAGATTTTTAGCCATGTAGTATACAGTACAATGCCCGCACAGCCACCTGACATAGTGGAAGGTAAGATTCAAGCTAAAAATAGTTTTAGTTTTAAGAACTGTATTTACTGTGTAGTATTTATAGTACTGTGGATGTCATGTGTTATGAAAAGTGAATATTGTCTGAAATCATTGTTATTTTATTGATGTGCTAGCACAAAAGTCACAAAATTCTAAGGAATTATTAGCGAGAACAAATGTTCTGTATGTTACTAGTTTTATTTTGTGTACCACATTTTATGGGTTATTTCATGGTTACTGTGTTAGGAAAAGTACATATTATCAGAATTAGTGCTTTGCTATAAAGAATTGTATATTAAAAAGTATCTTTTCAGCAATCTAGTGAAAGATTCAAGTTTTTGGTGGTTGTGGGAAGCAAGCTCCCTGTTTCCCATAGGTTCAATGTATCAGCATTCACAATTTTTACTTTCGCACCATTTTCTGCGAAAGTTACCCCAATGAAAATTGAGGATTGACTGTACTTACTTTGAAGGGGGTAGGATAATCAGTGAAGCTCCACAGTTTTGCATAAGGACCCTTCCAGCTCTAACATTGTGTTCCAAGGTCCCTTCCAGCTCAGTTTAGGCAAACATTGTACTAGAACAGGGAGCAGAAAGGAGACCCCTTTTCCTGAACCCACTCTTCCATAGAGAGCCAGAAGGGCAGCAGCTCCCAAGGCACTTAAGTCCAGCTGGTGTTTTTGGGTCGCGAGGCTCACCCTCAGCATTTGGCTGTGAGCTTATTCCTCAAGTCCCCAGCCAAAACCTGCTCTCTCCAATGGTGAAGCAAGGAGTTGTTCAGTTATGTCCAGCTCTTCATGACCCTGTGGACCATAGCATGCCAATGCTCTCCATAGGGTTTTCCTGACAAAGATACTGAAGTGGTGTGCCATTTCCTTCTCTAGTGGATTATGGCAAACTAAGGTTAAATAATTTGCTCAGGGTCACACAGCTAGTCAGTGTCTGTGACCAGATTTGAACTCAGGTCTTCTGACTCCTGGCCCAGCTGTCTATCCACTGAGCACGTGAAGCAAGGAGGGGAACCCATACAGAAGGAATGGCTTGTTTCCTTGGGACTCTTCTTCTTTCCCCCACTTTCCTCAGTCTCCACACATATACGTGCACTCAACATGCAGCACAGAAGAGACAGAAGTGGTGCCTAGTTCTGGGCCATAGCTTGGCTTGCTGCTTAGTGAGAGGAATCTGGGCCTTAAAGGAGCAAAGACCCCTGCAGACAAGTCTTTCTCAAATACAGGTCAACTACAGGAGAAAGATGCCACTGTCAGGCACTTGGATAGAGAGACAGAGACAAAGGTGGCCTCTTGGCTCAATTAATTTGGCCTTGGTTGGGGATGGGGGTTGGGGGTGGGAGTGGAAGGATATGTTCTTAATCAGAGGAAATCATTGTGGAAAAGGGGCACACTTTCTTCATACCACCGGCAACAACTACCACCACCAACAGGCTGGTGAGCACAAGAGCCCTGGAAGTGCCAGCAACTCCCCTTGCCCCAGACCACTGGTCCAGCTTCCAGAGCAACCCTCCAACACCTATCAGCCAGGGAATCCACTCTTGTAGAGAAGGGACCAGCTGCCCTACCAGAAAGTCTTATTCGAAGGGAAGGCAAGCCAGCCTAGCTGAAGCAGTGGGGAACCCTGAGGGAGAGACAGGAGGCCACTTATTTCAACTAAATTGAATCACTGTTGCCACCACCACCACCACCACCACCCCCATCTCTCTTGGACTGATGGAGACAGTCCAGGATTCTGAACCCAAGGGACTTCGGGCAAACAGTGCTTCTAGCCCAGAACCACAGCCATCATCTGGGGCAGCCACCCTGTGGGGATGCAGGCAGCCTGGCAATTGCTCCTGTGGGCACTACAGCCACATCTACTGAAGACCCAGAAAAAACCTTCTTGTCCCCAAAGCCCTTGGCACTGTTAAAGGCTTCAACATCAGAAACTGATTTAATTATCAGTGGAAATGACATTTTAAAAAGATATTAACATCTGCCTTGCCACTACATGTTAAAGACTATGGGGCTTTTCCAATGACTTACATCTGGAACCTTCCTGTTAGAATGGCAGTTCCTTAAGAACAAGGACAGTCTTACTTTAGTGTTTGTATCCCCAGCACTTAGCACAGACCTTTATATATAGTGAGTGCTTGATTCATTAATTCAGACCAGAGCTGGAAGGAGCATTGGAATATAAAATGTCAGAACAAGAAAAGGACCTCAGAGGTTATGTAGTACAACCCCTTACACGTGCAGAAATTGAGGCTTCTCCAAGGTCTCAGAGGACCAGGATTTGAAGCCAAGCTCTTGATTCTCAAGTCATTGCTCTTTCATTAATCCCTGCTGCCTCTCTTTTAATTTATCAAGTATCCTTTGATTTCCTGAGCATCAGGTTCCTGCCCCATCCATGTCTTTGACCTACTGAACTCTTCCTTTCTGCTTGTCCTCCCCCAACTTTGTAACCCTTTGCTTGCATGGTCCCCTAGGTCTGGAAGAGACTTTTTTTCTCTCTCATCTCCACTAGATCTCTATTCCTTCTTCCCATGTATGACCCAGCTCAATTGGGGCCTCCTCCAGGAAGCCTTCCCTGGACCCAAACCTGAAAATGTTCTCTCCCTCCTCAAATTTCTTATGATGTCTTGGATCTCTCCTTTGCTGCTGTTAAGGTCTAATGACAACTGCCTTTTCTATGAAACTTTGAATTTTTCAAGGCATACTTTATTTGCAATCTATCAATCAATATTTATTAAGCACCTACTATGTGCTAAGCACTGGGGATACAAAAGGAAGTAAAAGATGCTCCCTTGCATTCAAGGAGCTTACCGTCTAATGGAGGAGACAATATGCAAACAAATGTATACAAAGCAAGCTATATATGGGATAAATAAGAAATAATTAATAGAGGGAAGCAACTAGAATAAAGAGTGTTTGGGGAAGCTTCCAATAAAAGAAGAGATTTTTGTTGGGACTTAAAAGAAGCCAGAGAGGTCAGTCAGAGCAGAGGAGAGAGAGTATTCTAGGCACAGGGGACAGCCAGAGAAAATACCCAGAGCTGAGACCTGGAGTGTCTTGTTTGTGGAATTGCCAGAAGGTCATTGTCACTAGATGGAAGAGTACCTGTTAGGGAGTAAGTTGTAAGAAGACTGGAAAGGAAGGATGCAAGGGCTTTGAATGCCAAGCAGAGCATTTTATTTTTGATCTTGAAAGCTATAGGGAGCCTCTGGAGTTTATTGAATAGGTGGGAGACGTGATTGCACCTGTGCTTTAGGAAAATCACTTTAGTGACTGAACAGAGGATGGATTGGTGTGGATTGGAGCACATAATCTGATTTGAGTCCTATCTTGAATTATGTGGTTTCTGAGCACATTGGGGCAACTAGGTGGTACAGTGGATAGAGTGCCAGCCCTGGAGTCAGGAATACCTGAGTTCAAATCCAGCTTCAGACACTTACTGGCTATGTGACCCTGGGCAAATCACTTAACCCTGTTTGCCTCAGTTTTCTCATCTGTAAAATGAGCTGGAGAAGGAAATGGCAAGCTACTCCAGTACCTTTGCCAAGAAAACCCAAAGTAGGGTCACAAAGAGTTGGAAACTCATGAAACAACTGAACAACGAAACAACTGGGCCCATCCTTATCCCAACTCTACCTTTGTCATTACTTCTGTCCTCGCCCCACTAGACTAAGATTCATGAAGACTTTTTTTAGTCAGTCAACAAACATTTATTAAGCATCTACGATGTGTCAGGCATTGTGCAAAGCACTGAGGATACAAAGAAAGGCAAAATGAGCTCACAGCTAATGAGGGAGATAGCATTCAAACAACTATGTACAAATAAGATAAATACAGGATAAATTGAAGATAATCAACAAAAGCAATAGCTTTGAGGGGATTTAGGAAAGGTTCTTATAGAAGGTATGGTTTTAGCTAGAATTTGAAGGAAGCCATTAGGTGATGATGGAAATCCAAGTGAAGAAAATTCCTGGCGAGGGGGTACTGCCAGTGAAAATTTCAAGAGATGCCATATCTTGTTTGAGGAACAGTAAGGAGTCCAGTGTCATGGGATCACAGAGTATTTGAATGAGAGTAAAGGTAATAAGAGTGGAAAGCTACAAGGAGGCCAGGTTGTAAAGTGATTAGAACATCAATATCAGGATTTTACATTTGATTCTGGAGCTGTTAAGCCATTGGAGTAGTTTATTGACTGAAGAGGGTGACATGGTCAGACCTGTGCCCTGGGAAGATCAATTTGATAGCTGAATGGAGGATGCACTGGAGTGGGGAGATACTTGAGTCAGGGAAACCAATCAGCAGGCTGTTTCAGAAGTCCAGGTAATGGGTTGTAAAAGGTGATAGAGCCTTCAGCAGGGTGGAGTGGCAATATCAGAGGAGAGAAGGCTATGTATACCAGAGATGTTGTCAAGGTAGAGATTACAGGTCTTGGCACAGATTTCATATGGGGAATGAAAATGGGGAGTCCAGGGACAGCTAGGTGGCACAGTGGGTAGAGCACTGGCCCTGGATTCAGGAGGACCTGAGTTCAAAGCAGCCTCAAACACATGACACTTACTAGCTGTGTGACCCTGGGCAAGTCATTTAACCCCATTGCCTAGCCAAAAAAAAAAGTAAGGAGTCCAGGATGACCCCTAGGTTGTGAACCTGGGAGATTGAGAGGAGAGGTTAGGAAGAGAGGAATGCTTATAAGTGGGTTCTCTTTGACTTATGAGCTGGACAATCATCAACAAACTCAAACATTCAAACAGAGGAAGGAGAGAAAAAATGGAACTTATACAAAACTCTGAACTTCTGTTACAAGCAATTTTGTTGAGTTGTTGAGTTTATAAAGCTAATAACCAACTTTGTCTCTATGCCTGCTCTTAGAAGTTCTTTTTCTCTTGTGTTGTTGTTTGTTATATAGGTTTTGTTGTTATATTTTTTTTCTGCATTTTGATCCCTTCTTACTAACTCATACCCCTTCCTCTCCCCTCCCAACCCCCATACACACCTAGATTGTGTTATTTTTTGTCGTTACATAAGGGAGCACTGAGAGCACTGTAAGCACACACTAGGGACTCAGTAAATGCTTGCTGAGTTGATTTGAGAAGTCCAGGTTGGGAGTGGAGACTATAGGCTCCATAGCTGGAAGAGGTTTCAGAGAATGACCCTCCTCATTGGTTAGAAGAGAAAAGGGAAACCCAAGAAGGGTCCTTGATTTGCCCACTCACCCAGGTGTCTCAGTCCTGGTGGTAGGAGCCAGGTCCTTTGAGTTCTAAGCCAATGTTCTTCCCATTATACTACTGGATTGGATGCTCAGACTCTTCTTTGAGGAGCTCATGACTCATGTCAGCCCAGGTTACCCACCCACTCAGCCTCTCAGGAACCCTAACAGACTCAGCCAGCCTCCCTCTCAGACAGGTCTTCCCCAGCCTAGGTGCTTGGAATCCTTCACAAGCAGTCTGATACTGGGGTTCATGGAGGAAGTGCCAGGTCCTAGGATTCCAGAATGTCAGAGCTGGGAGGGATCACTGAGTTTAATCCCCTTATATTATTATTTATGTATGTGTTTTAAATTAGGGAGCAGCTATACAAATAACTTCTTTGTTCTGTTCTCCTTTGTATCTATAAATATTCTTCAGCAGGCCCCTCCTAATTCCCTCCATTGGCATTGGTTAATCTCTCTGAGATGACCTCTTATTTGCACTGAATATGTCTAGTTTGTGCATAGTTGTTTGCATGTGGTGAGCCCATTAGAATGTGAGCTCCTTCAGGGCAGGGACCTTGTTTTTCTTATCTTTGTTCCTCCCCACTCCCACCTCTGATTAGCACAGTACTTGGCATATCATAGGTGCTTAGTAAATGCTTATTGACTGACTGTCCAGTCCCCTCCCCCAAGTCAGTCACTTCTGCCATCCACATACCCCAGTCCTCTCCACATCCCACTTCTCTCCTGATGTCCCTCTGCTTCCTCAGTGTACCCACTCCTGTCTCTGTTTTCCTCATTGTTCCCTATGTGTTTCTGTCCCTGTCTGTGTCCTTCTCCACTCTCAGTGTACCTCTCCTCTCTCTCTTCTGCCCTCTCTTCCCTCCTCCCACCCCTCTCCTCTCGGTGTGACTTTTCCTGTCCCCTTTTGTCATGCTCATCTCCCTTGGACTCACTTGGCCTCAGCTTATTCTTCAGCATCCCCTATAATTTCTGTTCTCCCCCTCTCTTCTGGTCTCCTAGCCCCTGCACCCTGAGCTAACCTAACTTTTTTACTTCAGGAATGACCCTAGAGTTGCTCACTTGAACTGCAGATTGTCCTTCTCTCTTGACTCTCTCACCCCTTGTCCTCCCACTCCTCATTCCCTGCCAATCCTCTGATCTCCCCTCATTCTCTGGAGCTGCTGAATGGTGCTAAGGGAAGTCTCTTCACTGGACTAGCTGGGTCTGTTGTCCAGTTTCAACTGGGTTATCCCTGTTGCATCGTTCTTATCTTTCCTTGGCAAACTCTTTCCCTCTCCCTGTGAGATCCATTGCAAACCTTATTTTCTCTCAAGCTTCTAAGACCTCTTCCACCACTTTTCCTCACCAGAGGAATTTACCTCCTTTTTCACTGAGAAAATTGTGACTATTTGCTCCTTATTCTCCTCAACTCTCTAATTCCATACTGTAAATTCTCTTTATTTTTTGTTTTATTACTTTTTACAATGCTACCCTTTCCCATTGACCCAAATCCCCAACAGTATCTTTCTCTACCTTCCCTCCCTATCTCCCACCCTTGAAGTGAAGAAGCAAACTTAAGTAAAACAAACCAACACTGACCATGTCTGACAACATGTGCTGCCTCCCAATTTCTTAGTGTGCTCGTTTCCCGTGACCTACTCTTCCACCCCACTACAGCTACGCAGCACAAACACTTGTTCCATGGTCACGAACTCTGAAATTGCTTTATCTGATCATATTCTGCTGTCATTCTACCTCTCCTTCTGCCTTGTGACTCCAAACCCTGTTCTTCCTCCTCACTGTGACCACTAGTCCCTCCACCTGTCAGTTCTTTCTGGGCCAGTGCCCCTCACACTGGCTATATTCTGTCATTCCCCATCATGACCCCTTCATGAACCAGTTCAGCTCTCACTGTCTTCTTGACTCTTTTGTACCTTTGTCCTGTCAAAGATCTTGCCCTTCCAAGACCCCAACCTTGGATTACTTCCACCTTCCATTGCTTTCCCTCTTACTCACATGCTGCTCAATGTAGGTGGAGAATAACAAAATTGTGCTGACTGGATCCATTGCAGTTTTATGTTACATAATCTCATCTGGGCCCTCATTATAGCAAGGCAGTCTTTCAACTATCCCACTCACCACAGCTGCTTTTACAAGTCTTTTAATTTCCCCCCACCATCACCACTCAGTTGCCTCATATCTCACTGAAAAAAATTGAAGCCAGTCACTGAGGGCACCCTTTTCTCCTCTGGACCTCCTTTCACATCTGTCATACGCCACCCCCACTGTCTCCTTCTTCAATCCTGTTTCACATAAAGAGTTAAATCTAACCCCACTCCATGTACAAGTGATTTCCATCTTCTTCAGCAGATTGCCCCATCTATAGCTTTTCTCCTCTCACTAATCTTCATTCTACTCTTGTCTACTCACTGTTTCCCCGTTGCCTACAAACATGCCCATTTCTTCTTGACCCTCATGAAACCCTCATTTGATATGTCCATCCCTGCTAGCTATCATTCTATATCTCTCCTCCCTTTTGTGACTAAACAATTTGAGAAAGGCATCTACAATAGGTGCCTTTCCAAGGGATGAGGCAGCATTTAGGAGTAGAAATTTGAAGTCAGGAGACATGGATTCAGATCCTGGCTCCAACCTTATGATCTTGGGCAAGTCACTAACCCCTCTGGGATTCAGTTTCCTCACCAGTAAAGTAAGGTTTTACTAGATGATCTCTGAGATCCCTTCTGACACTCAGTCTTATGATAAATGGATCCCTATGGTAAATCAATAAGCATTTGTTAAGTGGCTACTATGTGCCAGACAGTGTGCAAAATGCTGGGAATAAAACCAGTCCCTGCCCTTAAGATGCTTACATTCTAGTGATTCTAGGAGGCTGATGGTGGCTCACACATAAGGAATGATCAGAACCGTGCATAAGTGAAAGGGGCTGCTTCAGGAAGCAGTGAGTTTCCCATTTCCCACTGTCTTCAGTACAGGCTGGATGACCACTTGTTAGGGATGCTGTAGAGGGGATACCTACACTGGGTAGGGGTTGGAATAGAAGACCTCTAAGATCCCTTCCCCTTCTCCCCCATCCCACCCTCAGCAGTCTCCAACACAGTGGGGTTGTGTGATCCAGAAAGATCCATTGAGTTTCTGTCCCTTTCAAAGAATCTCTAAAAGATTTTAAAGAATCAGAGGACTGGGGTCCTGTTTTACTTGTCCAATTCTTCCCTCCCAAGTTCCCTGAAAAGTAGCCACTTGAACTTTCCTCAATTCTGGGCACCTAGGGTTCAGAATGATGCCCTTGGGAAGTGAGATCTGAGGAAGTTGGGCATGAGATGGCTTTGGGTCCTATACCTTGCCCTATTTCACTCTAGAAACCTTGACAGTTCCTTTAAAACAGAACTACTCACAGATAGTCTTAGGGATGTATCAAGTGGTGGGGAGGTGTGGAGCTTGGGAGGTTCTGGCTCTCAGTGCATTGAGCCAGGGCTACCCTCCTGCCTGCCCTTCCAGACCAACTTTTGATCCAAGGTAAACATGTATTTCAGCGTCTGACTCATAGAAGGGGCCTCTCAAGGCCAGCAGTTCTGTTCCCTAATCTCCAAGAAGCATACTGCCTTGGTCCAAATGAAAAGAAAGTGTGTGTGTCTGTTTGGGGGGTGGGAGATGGGGTGTGGCATTTCTTAAAGATGTTCAGGGAAAGAGATTGCAGAAGCTCCTTCACTTTCTTAATCATTCCTGGGTCTATTAGCAAAAAAAAAAAAATTCCAAATTCAGTAAGCATGTGGATGTAATAATGAAAGAGTTGGTTGGGGCTTGGGAGTTCCAGGTTCTGACATTTACAACACTAGCTATGCTACCATGTTACCATTAACCCTTCTGAACCTTGGTTTTCTTATTTGAAAAATGGGTGTAATGGAGGGGACTATATCCATTCTGGCAGAGTAAGAGGAAGTAGTACAGCCCAGCTTTCCACCACAATTAATCCACAAAAACCTAGAAATCCTGCCAGATTAAATCCTGATTAGGAAATCCGAAGAATAATCACAGTAAGTTATTTTTCCTGCCCAGGTTCGTATGGTTAGGCTGAAAATAATGCAAAATTTGGTTTAGTGTGAATTATAAAAATCACATAAAGTCCTATATAATGTGAGACCACATTGAGTTAGTGCGACACTTGTAAGCTAGTCTGGGTTTGTTTTTTTTTTGAGACAATGAATAATTTTTTTTTTAAAGAGAATGACAATAATGAGACAGCATACCAAAACTTATGGGATGCAACAAAAGCAATAATCAGAGGAAAATTTATATCTCTAAATGCTTATATCAATAAAAATAAAGAGCAGAACAATGAATTAGGTATGCAATTAAAAAGACTAGAAAAAAAAACAAATTAAAAATCCCCATTTAAACCACAAATTAGAAATCTTAAAAATTAAAGGTGAGATTAATAAAATTGAATGTAAGAAAACCATTGAATTAATAAATAAAACTAGGAGTTGGTTTTATGAAAAAAGCAATAAAAAAGATAAACAATTGATTAATATGATTTAAAAAGAGAAGAAAATCAAATCACTAGGATAAAAATGAAGAGTGAATATACCACTAATGGAGATGAAATCAAAGTGATTATTAGGAGTTATTTTGTACAATTTGATGGGTATGACTCTTTTAATTTGCATTTCTCTAACTATTGGTGATTTGGAGCATTTTTATATGGTTTTTCTCCAGCCTCTTTTTTTTTTGGGGGGGGGAAGTTGACACAATTGGGGGTAAGTGACTTGCCCAGAGTTCCTACACAGCTAGTTAGTGCTATGTGCCTACGGCCAGATTTGAATTCAGGTCCTCCTGACTCCAGGGCTGCTGCTCTATCCACTGTGCTACCTAGCTGCCCCAAAATACTGCTCCTATAGTACGGACTATAGGTGTTATAGGAAGTTGTTGTTGAGACCTTTCAGTCATGTCCAACTTCTAGTGACCCCATTTGGGGTTTTCTTGGCAAAGATACTGGAGTGGTTTGTCATTTCCTTCTCTGGCTCATTTTGCAGATGAGGAAACAGAGGCAAGGAGGGTGAAGTGACTTGCCCAGGGTCACAGCTAATAAGTGTCTGAGGCCGGATTTAACTTAGGTCCTTCTGACTCCAGGGCCAGCACTCCATCCAATATGCCACCTAGTTAGTTTTTGATATATGATATCATGATTTTGATACCTATGGTTTTTGGTAGCTTGGATTTATTCCTTTGAGAACTGCTTGTTGAGATTCTTGGACCAATGGACAAAGAATTGCCTATTTGGAAATAGTTCTTGTTCTTATAGGCAGCTAGGTGACAAGGTGAATAGAGTTCCAGGCCTGGAGTCAGAAAGATTCTTCTTCCTGAGTTCAAATCTGGCCTGTAGTCTGGGATTTTAACATGATGATTGATATATTATCAATCTACACTTGCCTCTTGTCTTGTGTGGATGCGGTGGGCAGCTTCATGTCATGTTACCAACAGGTGTGTTAGTTAATTTTTTTAAGAGTCCTTAACAAGATGGACAAAATGAAGTATACTTCTCATAGAAACACTGTCAGCACAAAAAAGAAGATTACATTGAAACAAAATTTGACGTAACAATGTCATGAATGTGGTTATAGTAATTCTAAAAGAGGACCAGATATCTGAATGCTTGAATATATGATGTGGAATGTTTTAAAACATGCAAGCAAAATAATAGAAAAAAGCAAAGTTGGATAAGCTTTTTGTGGTTTGCAAACAACTTGAAGTAATAAAAGTGTTACAGTGACAGAAATAGAGCGTCTCTTAGCTATATGAAGATTGAAATTTTAAAATGCATTCCTGCTAGCAGAGCAGCCATTCAGACAAAAATTTCATGATTATTTAAACTATGAAAACAAGTGGAAATAAAGTGGATGGTGAAGAAACTTTACTGCAAGCATTGATTGCAGTAAAAATCAAGTTCAATTACATAATGTTAAAATTACCATGAGGAAGACAATAGGGGTAAGGATGTGGCAGCCAAATATCCTGATATTTTGAAAAAAAATTCTCAAAGAAGGTGGATATCCTGGTCAACAAATTTTAATGTGGATGGAACATGCTTGCTTTCTTCCAGAACTTTAATTTCTATGAAAGAAAAACTCAACTTGTATTTCAAGTATGTATAGATTACCTAACACTTTTATGTGGAGGTAATACTGACAAGAATTTAAAAATAAAGCCAATGCTTTTTTATTGGTCTTAAATCCCCATGTTTTGAGAGGCTACAACCATTGATCACTTGTAGTTCTTTGGAAGTGACATAAGAAAGCATGAATGACTGAAGATATTTTCAGAGACTAGTTTTCAAGTTATTTTAGGCCATTTATTGAAAAATATTACAAGAACAATAATATCCTATTTAAAGCATTACTAATTTTAGATAGTGCCCCAGGTCATCCAACTATACTTGGTTTGTTGTGTGAAAATGTGAACATGCAAATTTCCTGACATGTGGCTAGAGCTCTCTGAACTTACTGGCATATATATGTAAAGATTTAAAGAAGGAAAAGACAGTTTAGTCTGTACTGCTAAAATATTTTAAATGACAATAATGATATTTTCATCATATTATCATTGTAGGCTTCTCTTTAGGTATGACATTCAGTAATTTTTAAAATTTTGTTTTCTACAACTACTGTATTGTTTTATGATAAACTTAAATCTGAAATAAATTTTTCTTTTACTTACTGCCATATTATGTTGATAGTCAGATAAAAACTTATTTGTTAAAATTTTCATTGCATATTTACATAAGGCTACAATGACCATATTTTATCTATAATTATACCTTTGAATAGAGTGATTTTGAATAATGTGACCACTTCATGGGGCTTATTATTTGCACTGATTGGGACCTGGGATAGGAAGACAGAGGTCTGTGGATACTGGAGGCAAGGCCTTTCAAAGAGATTACCACATAGAGCCTTCCAACATGGGGGCTGAACTGGGTCCCCCAGCTGTACACTAAGGCCAGAAGAGGACCTGAGTATAGCATAGAGGGACCTGACACTGTGCAAGGATCAGGAACAGGTGTCAACAAGCAGCTCCGTCACTTGTACCCTAGAGCTGGGGCACAGATCCAGTGCAGAATGAAGAGGGGACCTACTCCTTGGGGTGCTGGACAAGGGGACAAGAAGCTGTTGGGGACCTAAGACTGTGTGCTAGGCAAAGAGCAGGAATAGAAGGGAGTACTAGCTGTGTGACTCTGACCCTTGGGACTGGGGTGGGGTGGTGACTGAGATTTTGCCTCCTGCCTGTTCTCAAGCCTGTAGTGAAATGAACACTGTAAGGAGCTGAGAGAACAAGGGGGAGCTTAACTTTCTGTTGCTCTAAACTGCAGAGCCGTCCGGTTAACTGATAGTGTTCAGGGCCAATGTCAGTCTCTTGGATCTACAACCAAAGGCAAGCCCACAGCTGTGCTGCCCAATTCTAAACCCAGGTCAGGAGTCAACAAATCCCACACCAGAAGGGCAGTCTCAAACTTCCCAGTAGATCAGACAGTTTGGGGCCCAGACAAAGCTTGTAAATCCCCAGTCTGAGCTTCCCGTGAGATCCTTGACAAATGCAGTACTTAAATCCCTCAAAAAAGAGCAGTAGGACCCAAGAACATACAAAAAAGTATCCGAGACAAACTCAGACATTCCTTCCTCCAGAAGTACTCAGTGCCTGGACCTAACACAGAGTGTGAATTTGGAAGTAAGACTAGAAGAATGAGTAAACATACACAAAAAAATCCCACCATTAAGATCTATTATGGTGACAGGGGTGACCAGGACAGAAACTCAGAAGAAGAGAATGACTCTGAAACATTTGTAAATAAAGCCTGCAAAGCAGAACTTAGACACAAATTCAAATAGAATTCTGAGAACAAATGAAGCAGGTACTGTTAAAAAAAAATCTAATAATTAAAAAATATATAATGAGAATGCTGTAGGAAAGAATTGACTTTTTGTTTGTTTTTGCAAGGCAATTGGGTTATGTGATTTGCCCAGGGTCACACAGCTAATAAGTTTCACATATCTGAGGTTGGATTAGAACTCAGGTCTTCTTGACTCCAGGGCCAATGCCCTATCCACTGTACCACCTAGCTGCCACTTTTCTTTCTTTCTTTTTTTTTTTAAATAGTAAAGAATTGGAAAAGAAATTAAAGTTATGGAGAAAAATACTTGGAAGTAAAATTAATAGCTTAACAAAAGGGGTATGAAACTTTATGAAAGCTACAGACTCCTTTAAAATTAAAATGAACTAAGTAGAAGTTAACATCTTCATGAACCTATAATAAATGTGAAAGCAAAGTTAAAAGACTGACAGAAGAGAAGAATACATAAGGTATCTCTTATAAAAATTACTGACCTAGAAAACTAATCAAGAAGAGATAATTTATGCCATGACCAACAAAATAGCTTAGACATTATATTTCAAGAAATTTTTTTTTAAAAAAACTGATCTCAGAGTAGGCAACTGCAAAGATAAACTTGATTAAAAAATAAACTACATTTTGCTGAAATGTACCACAGATGATGAATTAATATCAGCAATACATGCATATGCACAGGTATATTACCTAAATACTTAAAGGAAAAGTTAAATGAGTTGTAATGAGAAATAGACAGTAAAACTATAATAGTCAAATTCTATGAGAATAAGAGTCAGTCATTCCTTCTCACCTTCCCCCACTTCCCCTCCATTGTAAAAGCCTTTTCTTGTCTGTTTTATGTGAGATAATTTACCCCATTCTATCTCTCCCTTTCTCCTTCTCCCAGTATAATCCTCTCTCACCTCTTAATTTTATTTTCCACATATCACCCCTTCATCTTCAACTCACCCTGTGCCCTCTATCTGTCTATCAATCAATCTATCTATCTATCTATACATACATATAATTTTTTTCCCCTCCAACTACCCTAATACTGACAAAAGTCTCAAGAGTTACAAATATCATCTTTCCCTGCAGGAATGTAAACAGTTCAACCTTAATAAGTCTCTTATGATTTCTCTTTCCTGTTTACCTCTTCATGTTCCACTTGAGTCTTGTATTTGAAAGTTAAATTTTCTATTCAGCTCTGGTCTTTTCATCAAGAGTGTTTGAAAGTTGTCTATTTCACTGAATGACCATTTTTTCCCCTGAAGGATTATACTCATTTTTGCTGGGTAGGTGATTCTTGGTTGTAATCCTATCTCCTTTGCCCTCCAGAATATTATATTCCATGCCTTGCAGTCCTTTAATGTAGAAGCTGCTAAATCTTGTGTTATCCTGATTGTGTTTCCACAGTACTTGAATTGTTTCTTTCTGGCAGCTTGTAATATTTTCTCCTTGACCTGGGAACTCTGGAATTTGGCTACAATATTCCTAGGAGTTTTCTTTGGGGATCTCTTTCAGGAGGAGATCTGTGGATTCTTTCAATTTCTATTTTGCCCTCTGGTTCTACTATATCAGGGCAGTTTTCCTTGATAATTTCTTGAAAGATGATGTCTAGGCTCTTTTTTTGATCATGGCTTTCAGATAGTCCAATAATTTTTAAATTCTCTCTCCTGGATCTATTTTCCAGGTCAGTTGTTTTTCCAATGAGATATTTCACATTGTTTTCTAATTTTTCATTCTTTTGGATTTGTTTTACAGTGTCGATTTCTCATAAAGTCACTAGCTCCAATTGCTCTATTCTAATTTTTAAGGAAGTATTTTCTTCAGTAATCTTTTGGACTTCCTTTTCCATTTGGCCAATTTTTCTTTTTAGGGCATTTTTCTCCTCATTGGCTTTTTGGACCTCTTTTGCCATTTGGGTTAGGCTATTTTTTAAAGTGTTATTTTCTTCAGTATTTTTTGGGTCTCTTTAGCAAGCTGTTGACTTGTTTTTCATGATTTTCTTGCATCACTCTCATTTCTTTCCCAGTTTTTCCTCTACTTCTCTTACTTGCTTCTCAAAATCCCTTTTGAGCTCTTCCAAGGCCTGGGACTGATTCATATTTTTCTTGGAGGCTTTGGATGTAGGAGCTCTGACTTTGTTGTCTTCTTCTGGTTGTATGTTTTGATCTTCTCTGTCACCAAAGTAAGATAATATAGTCTGACTCTTTTTGCAGTGCTTGCTCATGATGCCGGCCAGTCACTTGAGTTTTAAACTCTTTGTTAAGGTAAGAGTCTGTTTCCAATGTGGAGAATGTACTGTCCCAAGCTTCAGGGGTTTATATAGCTGTTTTCAGAGTTACTTGTAGGGACCCATAAATTTTCAGTTCTTGCAAGGTGGTATGATAAGGGGTGAGATGTTTACTCCTTTCCTGGCCTGTGCTGTCGTCTATTAGTGACCACAAGCACTCCTTTCTATCCTGGAACTGCGAAGAAGGTTTCCCATCCACAGCCACTACAAGCTCCACCACTCCAGCGCTCCTCCTCACCCCAGGACCCCCGTCTAGAACTGTGACCTAAATGCAAGCACGGGCAAAGCAAGAGATTCCTGCCTCAGCACCAGCAGAGAGATCCCTGCAATCCCCCTCTGATCAGCCACTCCATTCCCCTCAGTCTGTGGGCCGGAAGCTTGGGAAGCAGCTGCCCACCCCAGGGCCAAGTTCTCGGGCAACTGGAGTTGAGACCCCACCTTCCTCTCTCAGCACCACAGAAACAGACTTTTCCCACTGATCTTCTAAGTTGTCTTTGGCGTTCGGGGGTTGAGAAGTCTGGAAACCACCACAGCTGCCCACGATTCAGTCCTCTGAGGCGTGCTCCAGGTTTGCTTGGGCCTGCGCACCCATGCTGCACTGCGCTGCTCTCCCAGCCCAACATGATATACCTTTCTGATCAATCATCCAGGTTGTCTTGGGCTGGAAATTTATTTCACTCTGTTGTTTTGTGGGTTCTGCTGCCTTAGAATTTGTTTAGAGCCATTTTTTATAGGTATTTGGAGGGGTTTGGGGGAGAGCTCAAGCAAGTTGCTGCTTTCACTCTGCCATCTTGGCTCTGCCCCCTGGAAGGGATCTTAAAACGCAGAATGTCAGAGCTGGGAGGGAGTTTCAATCATAGCCTATCAGAGCCAAAAATGAACTTTGAACTTAGAGTGAATGTAACAGGTACAAGAGAATTGGACACCCAGAATGTAGACTGTCAGATCTTGTGAGGACCTTAATGTAGAGAAAGCCAGAACTGAGAGAGACCTGAGTCATCAACCAGGGAATGCCAGAGCCAGGAAGGGACTAAAATCCTAGAACAGAGAATGTGAGAGATGGGAAGAAATGCAGATCTCAGAATATGAAATGTTGGAGCTAGAAGGGACCTTAGAACATGGAATGTCAGAACCAGCAGGAACTTTGTTACATGGAATGTCAGAACTAGAAGGGACCTTAGAACATCGAATGTCAGACCTAGGAGTGGCCTGGGGACAGAGAAGGTCATACATGGCTTGGGGGGCACATGGAATGTTAAACCTTGAAATGGACCTTGGCCACTCTAATCACACCTCTTTTCTGAGAAGGAAATAGCACTTCCTCAGTTCTTTTTGTATCAGAAGTTCCCTAGCATATGTTCCACTGTCACTGAAAAAAAGATACCTTACGAGTGGTGATGGCATCTGTAAAAGTGTGCTTTGAAACTGCTGTATTGATGAGCCCAGGCTTGAGAGACAGCATTGGCCTCTGGGTAGATGTTGTCCTGAAGTTTGGTCCTCCCCAGGGATCTAGGGATGATAAAAGCTTCACAGCAGGCATTGAGGCTGCATCCCTGGGAGCTGGGTACCAGGGGCTCTGGGTGGAAAGGAAAAGGGGTGGGGGAGGTGGGTAGGAAATGTCAGTGAGCAGCCAGCATTGGTGGGCTCCAAAGGCTGGGTAGATGAGAGCATTCAGTGGAATAGGAAGATGAGGAAAAGGAAGGGGAATCATCCACTCAGTGGGCAGATGGGGGCAGGTGTCAAAAGGGCTGTGATGGACCCTGGTAAAGCACAATATTCCAGTGTTGCAAAAAGAGGCTAGGATGGACATCTTGGCTGTAATGGAAAGACCACTGGTTTGGGAGTCAGAAGACCTTGCTTAGAAATCCTCTAGTGACAGAAAACCCTCGGTTGCAGGAGGTAAAACTGAGGTCTGAAGAAGAGAAGAGCCTTGGCTAAAGCCACACAGCTAGTAAGCAGCAGGTGCTCACTAGTAAGTAGCAAGCCTTCCACTCCCCACCAGCAGACAGAGAAGACAAGCCCTCTTCTGATATGGTGTGAACAGACTGACAGAATTGCAGTGGTGACTGTTGCTTTTATGCAGTAGCATACCATGCATCCTGCATGAAATCCAGTGACCTGGGTTTGAGACCTGGGGCTGCCACTTCCCTAGTACTGTGACCTTGGGCAAGTCACTCCACCTCTCTAGGCCTCATTTTTCTCCTCTCTAAAATGGGTGTGTTAACACCTGCCCCACCTACTTCATTAGGGGGTATGTGTGTGTGTGTGGTGAGGGGGGCAGGACTAAGGGGGTGTGAAAATCCTCAGGAGGCAGAAAACACTATCAACATATGAGGGCTTCTTCCTTGTGTCTGACCAAAATCTTTCTTGCTGTGCTCCACACCCATTATCCTCTCTCCGTTCTTCCCAAAGCCTCCTACTCTGCCTCCATTGTTGAAGCCTACTCTCCCCCAAGAAGGGAACCCAGACTACCCACCTCTTTCCTTAAAGCACATTGTCCTTTAGGGATGCTCTGCCTTTCTGGGCTCAGCAAATTGCTCAATACCCCACTCATGGAACCTTTCTGCAGAAGGGCAGATCTGCTGCCAGCTCTGTAGCAGCTTGGGACAGGGCTGTGGCAGTAGCTGGTGCAGGGGATTTCAGGCTGACACCAGGGTCCAGGAGCCAGAGCGTGAAGGAAAGGAGGGAAAGATGAAGATGAGCAGAGGAGGAAAAGAAGAGAGGGAGGATGGGGAAGATGCAAAGGTAGGAAGGAAAGAGAAAGGGAGTAGAAGGAAGAAGAGGAAGGAGAAGGAAGAAGAGGAAGGAGGAGGGGGAAAAGGAGACAAGGTGAAAGAAGAGGATGAGGGAGAGGAGGGGAGGAGGAAGAGGAATCAGAGAGGAGAAAGGAGAACAGGAAGGAAAAAGAAGATAGAGGAGAGGCTGGAGCTCAGTGCTGTAGGCTTAAAAAGCCCAGACCAGTCCTTCAGCCAGCCTCCTGTTGAGCTGCATATGCTGAGCCAGTGCTAGGGTATGCAGGGAGCAGGAGGGTTTGAGCCAGGGAGAATGACTCCCAGTGAGCCTTGCCCTCCTGACCATCTCTTAAGGTGGTAGGACCAGCAGGAAACAGCCAGGGCCTGACCCCACCACATATGGCCTCCCAGGGATGTGCAGAACCTTCTCAGGGGAGGACTTCCCAATAAACACTAGACAAAGCAATTAGTCAGCAATCATTTATTAAGTCCTTACTGTATGCCAAAACATTGTGCTAAGCGCTGGGGATACAATGGAAGGCAAAAACACTATCTGTGCTCTCAAGGAGCTCACATTCTAACAGGGGAGACAATAGGTACACAAGATATAGACAGAGTAGGTGGAAGGCAATATGCGAGGGGAAGGCACTAGTAGCTGAGGGAGCTGGGAAAGGCCTCCTGCAGAAGGCGTCCCTTTGCCTGAGCCTTGAAGGAAGCCAGAGAGTCTAAGAACCATACACTCCTCAAATGCCTGCTGTGTGCATGGCACTGTACTGGGCACTAAGAGTGATACCACCTTTTCCTCTCCCACTCCTTCCTTCTTCTTGTACTCACCAAGACCTGACTGTGGTTGCAGTTTTGCTCATTCCCCCCCCCCACTCACCTCCCACCCTCCCTCCCATTCCCTCATCAAGGTGGAGGAGTTGGAATATTCCTTGCTCCCCACTGCCATCTCCCTCTACCACCAACACCCCATAACTTTTCCTCCTTTGAAGTTCACTCAATCCATGTTTCCCACTGAGTCAAGGTTCTAGCAAACTTAATGAGAAAAGGGTATTAAAAGACAAGAGAGACAAGCTCATCTGGCAAACAGATAATATTACTGATTGAAGTGCAGATAACATACACATACACACTTGCCATCCATCACTTCTGACTAGTATTTAATTACCCATGACCAAATTCTTCCTTCACGTGCTCTGGCCTGGTCACACACTCTGCATGGCTAAGAAAGTACTTCACAGTTATTTCTGTCAATAGATAGAAAATATATGGCAAAAATATACACACAAAAATAAATAATCATTATAGTCCTCAGATGACTAATATTATTCAAGTTAATTTTGGGGATTTTTTGTTGTTGTACAACTAGACTCTGAATTAGTTTTGTCTTTCTAGCAACTACAAAAGCACAATCTTATTTCTTCAAATTTAATTTAGTATAAAATATACCTAAGGTGACTTTGCTCTCTTTGGACTTTCTATTATGAAGTTGACTTGCAGAATCATCAAATCAAGCACATGGTAAACATGATGATATTAAAAGGGTGAAGGGAGGGGGAAGGAGAAAGAAGAAGTGTTAGTAGAATTAAAAGGCAGAAGTAGATAAAAGGAAAGATGCTGTCAACAGAACTTCAGGCTGATGTTCCTTGGATGCCAGCTCCCTGATAGACCTTGAAAAGCCAGTCACAGGGGACTTTGCTGAAGGGTTTAAAGCTGGATTGAAACATTTAGTCAGTCACAGATCTAATACATATAGCAATTTAAAACCAAGAACACTAGAGGTGCTTAGAAGATGAAAGAGCAGGAAAAGCAGTCCCTAAGTTCTTTTCCTTCTTGGGTTAGCTTAAGCTGAGTCAACAATTTACAGCACAGTGAATGTACTCTGCTCCATGGGTCCAAAACAGGGAATGCTGTGTGAAACTGGCAGATGATCACTTTTCAGGCAAACATCAAGGAAACTTCAACCTTCTAGGAAAACAGGATCTGAGCTGATTCACTCTCCATAGGTGTAGAATTGATGGTCCTCAGCCTCAAACGGTGGCATCTCTTGCATGCTGGAAGAGACAAAAATGAAACAAAGCATTAAGTTACAGTCAGTGCTTGTTAATCTGGAAATGGGAGGAGAGGAGGGATGGGGGCCAAACTGAGACCAACTAGATATATTTACCAAAAGATTGAGTATGATATGGATTTTCCCCCACGGCCACATATACTTGCTAACAGATAGATTAATTAATACACTGCAAAATTCAACCTGAAAACTCTTCTACTTATCAGTATCTGTGGTAGGAAGGAATGGTTATAATTAGTACTGGAAAAGAAAAGAGAAAACAGGTTGAGAAGGCAGGGTTTAAAAAAAAAAGCCTTATTGTGTATCGTCCAAGGGATTTAGAGATAAAAACCTGTATAAAAGCATGTGTTTAGGCATTAAAAAAATAAAGTCCTATTTTCTATTTTACCTCATGAATGCTTGCCGGTCTCCTCTCCATATGGGTTCTCTGCCATACTGGACATACTGGACATACTGGACATTCTGGACATCCTGCATGCTGTTCTGGAAACTGTTCTGGTAGCTGTTCTGGAAACTGTTCTGGTAGTTGTTCTGGAAGCTGCTAGGGTAGCTGCTCTGGAAACTGCTCTGGAAGGTGTTCTGGAAGCTGCTCTGGACAGTGTTCTGGCCACTGTTCTGGGCATTTTTCTGGACGTGGGATGCTCCAGAACCAAGGCCGTACAAGTATCCAGAATACTTGGCATCGTCAATGTGGTCTTCGAAGAACATTTCTCTCATTTTGAAAAAGGCCATACCTGTGAGCAAGGAATCGGACCCCGCCTGGTGCTGGGAGCCAATGCGCTCCAGCTCCAGCTGAGTGGCCACTTCCTGCAGTCCGCCCCTGAGGGTTTTGCAGCTTTTCATGAGGTACTTGATGTCATAGATGACAGGAAAGAAGAGTCGAAGGATCTCGAAGAAGTCTTGGGCTTCTTCGGGCAAGGGAGAGTTGGTGAGGATCTTGATGAAGTAGCCAAAGTCATAGCCACTGTGGAAGGAGAGCCACTTGACCCCTTCACACAGCACCACTCCTGATGTCATCAGGAGCTCTGCAAAATACTGTGCCTCGATGCCCTCCTCCTCGTGCTTCTTGAACTGGATCCCTGACATGGTGAGGAGCTCGATGGAATCTTGTGCGTACATGTCCTCCTTCAAATTGAATTTGAAATTGAACTGCCACGTGGAGGTTCCTGGAGGGCACTCTCCTTGCTCATTCATAAACGTCAGTCCCAGCTGGATGATCTTCAGCCAGTCCACATTGCATCTCAGCAGCTGGTACTGGTAGTCAGCATAGCTTCTGAATTCTCCCACGGGTCTGGCCACCACACCTGGGAACTCCGTGTCCATAGCCACGTAATTGTACTGCTGGATAACGGGTCGCATTTTCTTCATCTCCTCGTCCAGGTTGCAAGCCCAAACTTCCCGGATGCGCGGGCTCTGGTCGGCATGGGCAGCGGGCATGGCGGGCAGAGGCGGGGCGCGCCGCGGGGGCGCCTCAGGCGCCAACAGGCAGCAGCTCCTCATCCAGCAGATCCAAGATTCGCCTCCTAAAGCACCTTTTTTGTCCCCCTATACTTTGGTACCTGCGCCGGGGCCGCTGCGGTCGCGCTTCTCCGCCTCCACCTCCGCCGCCTCCTTCTCACCATAGAGACGGCCTTCCGTGACTGCGCCCCCTACCTTTCCTTCGTCCCTCCCACTGCTCCGTCCTTCCCTCCCCCCACCCGACGTCCCCCGCTGGCCGCCTGGGGAAGGAAGGAAGGGGGCGCGGGAGCCGCGTGGCGCTGCCCCTCCTCTCTTCTCCCCTGCTCTCCAAGTCCAAGTCCAGGGAGAAAGCTGCGCGGTTACATCAGACTGCCTGTGTGCCCAGATGATGCTGAGCTGATGGCTCCTCTCGCCGGTTATGGGCGATGTGCACGCGTGTCTCTAGGAGACCCCGGCAGAACGTCAGCCCCCCCGCGAGGGGAGGGGAGGCAGGCAGGAGGAGAAGGGAGGGGAGGGGAAGGGGGCGCTTTCGTGCTGGGGCGGCGCGGTGTCGCCGTCCCCCCGCGTGCCGTGCCGCGCCGCCGTGCCGTCCGCCCACCCTGCGTCCCCGCCCGCGTCCTGTCCCCCGACCCCTGCAGCCCCCGGGCCTTTTGGATGTGGTGATGGAGGGATGGAGGGACGACGGAGTGAGTGACACCGCCGACCTAAGCCCAGAATTACACAGGAGGAGGAGAAGGGGGAGGAGGAGTAAGAGATGTGAGGGAGGGAGGGATTGCCTTTGAGAAACGGCAAAACTCTTTTAACTACTCCCGTTAATTTTAATTTCCATACGTAGAGACCTAAGGAAGGACTTCCTTATTATACGAGTTAGCCCAGTGATGTCCAGCCCTAATCAGAGACAGTGAATGAACGAATGAATAAATGAACGAAGGAACGAATGAATGAAGCAAGCAAGCATTTAGGAAGCACTTACTATGCTCAAAGCACTATGCTAAACCCCGGGGTGGGGGTGGGGGGGTACGAAAGAAAGACAGTCCCTACTCTCAAAGAGCTCGAGTTCTAAGTGGAAGCTAGCTAACTTTCAATATTCCCTGCCAATTAAAGCCTAATCAAATGACGCCCCCCCCCCCCTTCAGGCTTGACAAGATGACTTCCCTAAATCCATGGTGAAAATCACGGTCTACAGCTTTTTCTGTACCTCTCCTCACACACATGCAGAGGGGATGGATGGGAATGTGCCCTGAGGAACTTCAGCCTTCCTAATAGAGGCTTCCTTATGGTAATTATTATCCTTCACAGGGGCATCATCACCGTCACCGTGTGTTTCCAGAGGGAGCCACTGGCCTTCTGCCACCAGTACACCTGCCACGGGGGCTATATGGGTGCCAAGGCCGTGCTGGAAATCATGCCCCCAGGCCCCAGAGCTGCACCCCTGAGACTCGCAGGAGACTGTGTGGGTAAAACATTTGTAAACTTTAAAGCGCTGTATAAATGTGAGCTGTTTTGAGGGTGGGGGGCTGGCTGAAAGAGGGAGAGGAGCACGTGGGGGAAAGATGCAAAATGTCTGATTTAGGCCAAGTTTCAGGGAAAATTTCCTAGGCTTGAGAACTGTTCCAAGCAGGGATGGGCTGCCTTGCAGGTGGGGGTTCCCCTTTCCAGCAGAGGCTGCATGATCACTTGTCAAGAGTGTTATATCGGGGACTCCTTCTGTGTGAGTTGGCCTAGATGGCCACTGAGTTCCCTTCCCACTGTCAGTTCTCTAATTTTTTATAAATACCAGAGTTCTGGACTTTGGGGTTGGGAAGACCTTGGTTCAGATTCCACCTCTGAAGCTCAGTCTTCTCATCTGTAGAGTGGCCATTGTAGCTGCCTTACAGGGTTGTTGCTCATAAAGTTTAAAGTGACTGGAGCCAGTGCTGTCCAGAGCCTCTCTGCTACCCACATTCTGCTCCCAGAGGACATGTTGGTGCCAAGGGGTAGTCTTTTTTTTTTCTTTTTAAATTTTCTTTTTATTTTCAGTTCCAAATTCCCTCCCTCCTTCCACCCTTCCCTCAGCCCTCGAGAAGACAAGAAACACCACACCCATAATACATATAAAGTGATGCAAAACATGTTTCTGCATTAGACATGTTCCAAAAAAAAGTAAGAAACATAAAGGAAAAAAGTATGTTTCAGTCTGCATTGAGTCCATCAGTTTTCTATCTGGAGGTAGGTCATATTTTTCATCATGAGTCCTTTAAATTTGTGGTGGATCATTTTATCTATCATAGTTATTAAATCTTTCACAGTTGATGATCATTACCATGTTGCTGTTACTGTGTACATTATTGTCCAGGTTCTGCTCACTTCACTTATTACTTGTTCATGCATTCCCCAATTGATGGGCATCCCCTCGTTTTCCAATTCTTTGCCACCACAAAAAAGACCTGCTATTAAAAAAAGACTTTTGCTATCCACATTCCTACCACAGAGGAATTGTTGGTGCCAAGGAGCATTTTTGATGCCAGTCTCACATGCTGTATCTTCTTCTCATGGGTACCTGGGTCCTCCCAGAACTTCCTTCATGTTCAGTGCCAAGCTTGGGTTACCATGCATTGCATTTGAAATCTTCCAGAGGAGTCATGCCATGCCTCAAGCCCCCACCACAGGCCTTATTTTCCCTCCCACCATCAGCCTATACAGCCAGCCTCTATCTCCTAAACCTGTTTCCTCTCTCAGCTTATAGAACTATCTTAAGAAACCAACAACCCCAACACCTCATCAACTCTCCATTAATCCTACAGATATTTCCTTGGTAGGGGGTTTGAGCAGCATCTGCTGGTTTGAAGTGTGTTCTTTATTTGTCCCATATTACTCTCAGCTTTAGTTGTCCAGCTACATTGTCTTCTCTAGGCTTTATCATTGGAAGAGAAAATTTGTAAAATAATAATATTATTGTTATAAATATATACTGCATTTTGCTGAGTTCTTTTTTTTCCTTACAGACCCTGATGAGAAGAACCGGCAGAGGTTATCCAGGGAGTAGATTTCAGAGCCTCCCTGAGAGGCAGATCTTGGCATCTGCAATTTCTGGCATCACAACCTTCCTAGAGAACAAATCAGACAAAAACAAGACTCCTGTGGATGGTTTCTGCCTCTCTGTCTCTCCAGGTAAGACCACTCAGGATCCAGGCCTACCTCTTCCATGAAGCCTTCCTGAACTATTTTGTCCCACACAAGTATGTTTCCTGTTAATGCCACCTCCCTAAGACTCCCAGGTATAGAACATTGGAGTCATTTTTGACTCATAGAATGAGAGAGAAAAAGCAAAGTATAGGACCAAGGTTTCTCCAGCGGCCAAGGCAACAGAGAAGGAGAAGGAACAGGATAAGCCAGGAAAGTGAGTCCACACATGAGCAAGGTGAAGCATGGCTTGGGATCTTAGAGGCCGTCCTATCCGACTGCCTAATTTTACAGATGAGGAATCTGAGGCACAAAGAAGTGACTTTCCCAGGGTCTTATAGCTGGAAAGTATCTAAGGCAGTATTTGGACTCAGGTCTTCCTGATTCCACTCCGAAGTGCTCTAACTCTGTACAACTTGGCTGCCTCTTCCCTGTCCATCACCTTCATATCCATTCCGCCATCACATCCTGCTATTTTATTCCCCTTAACATCTCTGCAATCTGTTCCCTCCTTTCTCCCCCCAGTGCTGTCACTTTAGGAAGGGCCATTATCTCTTCTGGCCTTTAATATTGTCATGTTGTAATCCTAACTGGTTTTTCTGCCTTAAGAAAGTTGAAAGACCACTGGTCCTGAAGCCAAAGGACATAGATTGAAATTCTGCCTTTGCCATTTACTACCTGTGTGACTTGGGCAAGTCACTACCCTCTCTGGGCCCCATATTCCTCCTCTGTAAAATGTAGTGGGTTAGGCTACACCTGATTGTGGCCTTTAAGACCATCCACTATTTGGCATCTGGAATGTCCTCTTTCCTTATCTCTGCCTCTCAATGTTCGCCTTTGAGTATCTCAGCTCAGGAGACTTCTTTAGGAAGCCTTTCCAAACCTCCCCCATGTTCTCTTTACTTGTTAATCTGTATATAACTTGTGTTATTCCCCTGTTAGGATATAAACATCCTGAAGGCAAGAACTGTTTCTTTTTTGTCTGCACATGGAACAGGGCCCCCCACTACCACATCCCTCCTCACCACACACAAAGCAGATGCTTAATAAGTATTCCTTAAAATGAATTATAGTCAGGCTCCACCTGTGCCTAACAAGTTGTTAGACATCATGCGTAAGAAAAAGCTTAGCAATTAATAAAGACTTGTTAAAGACAAAGGATTCAGGTGCTGTCTTAGAGACTGACTGCCAAGCTTCCTGGTGCGTGGGCTTCTGGCAGAAAATTGGTTCCTCAAAGAAATGAATCTGCTGAGAAGGTAGGGAAGAGCTTCCTACTCTCACTTCCCCCATGATTAATGTCAACACCAGAGCTAAAGCCCACCTCCTGCAGAGGTGGTCACTCCCCAATAAGACACCACCAGTAAGGACTCTTTGAGGGGGAACATGGGTCATCAGAGACAGAATCCTCCCACTGGAGCTGGCTTGACCAGGAATGTCTATTTCTCCATGGAGGCTAAGTGGAAAGCATCCAGATGGAGTGAGACACTGATGCTTCTGCAAGTGTTAGTGTGAGCTCCCTCTCTCTCTCTCTCTCTCTCTCTCTCTCTCTCTCTCTCTCTCTCTCTCTCTCTCTCTCTCTCCCCCTCTTCTCAAATGGCTTTGTACATGTTGTACAACTATGTACATGTTTCTGCCAGTAGAAGGTAAGTAAACTCTTTGAGGGCAGGGACTGTGCATTTTTCATCTTTGAATTTCCTGCACTAACACAGTGACTGGTACACAGGATAATAAATCTAAAGCTGAGAGGGACCTTAGAGGCTATCTTGTCCCAAGCCATCATTTTACAGATAAAGCTGATGGGAGAGAAGTGACTTGTTTAAGGTCACACAGGTAGTAAACACAGCTGCTGTTCAGTTGTTTTAGTCGTGTCTGACTCTTTGTGACACCATTTAGGGTTTTTGTAGCAAAGATACTAGAGTGGTTTGCCATTTCCTTCTCCAGCTCATTTTACAGATGAGGAATAGAGGAAAAGAGGATTAAGTGACTTGCCCAAGGGCACACAGCTATTAAGTATTTGAGACTGGATTTGAACTTGTGAAAATGAATCTTCCTGATTCCAAGCCCAATGCTCTATCCACTGAGCCATCTAGCTGTCTCCTCCAGCAGATTGCCCCCCTATCATCCCCACTTTCTCACTTATCTTCCATCTGTTCTTGTGTTGACCATTTCCCTAATGCCTACAAACGTGCCCATGTCTCCCCCATCCTCAAATAATTCTCACTTGATCCATTCATCTTTTCTGGCTATCTCTGTATATCTCTCCTCCCTTTCTTGGCTAATCTCCTTGAGAAAGTTTCCTATACCAGGTACCTGCGTTCCTCTCCTCTCAACTCATTCTCTTCAAAATGGTCTAGTCTGACTTCTAAATTCATCTTTCAGCTGAAACTGCTGTCTCCAAGCTTACCAGTGATCTTAACTGCCAAATCTGATGGCTTTTTTCTCAATCTTCATCCGTCTTGACCTCTCTGCTGCCTTTGACACTGATGATCATTCTCTTCTCTCTAAGTAGCTTTTCATGACACTGCTCTCTCTTGGTTTTCCTACTATCTGGCCACTACTTCTCAACTTCTTAGCTAGATTTTCATCCAATTCACAACCGATTCCATTAGGTGCCCCATAGGGCTCTGTCCTTGATCCTCTTCTCTTCTCCTTCTACACTACTTCACTTGGTGATCTCATCAGCTCCCAGGGATTCAATTACTATTCTCTATGTTGATGATTCGCAGTTCTACTTATCCAGCCCTAACCTCTCCCCTGATCTCCACTCTGGAATCTCCAACTGCTTATTGACCATCTTGAACTGGAAGTCTTGTAGAATTTTAAAGTTACCATGTCTAACTTTCTGAGCTTATTCATTTTCTTTCTCCAAAATCCTTCCCTCTTCCTAACTTGCCTATTACTGTTGAGGGTACCATCCTCTCCTGACTCCTCTAGGCTCATAACCTAAGTGTCATCCTTGACACCTCAGTCTCACTTACCCCATCATATCCAATCTACTACAAGGCTTATTGATTTTACTTTCTCTGTTCTAACATGGCTACCACTCTGATATGGGCTCTCATCACCTCACATATAGACTATTAAAATAGTCTGCTGGGCAGCTAGGTGGCGCAGTGAATAGAGCACTGGCCTTGGATTCAGGAGGACCTGTGTTCAAATGTGATAGCAGACACATAACACTTACTAGCTGTGTGACCCCAGGCAAGTCACTTAACCCCATTGCCTAACTGAAAAAAAATAGTCTGCTGGTTGCTCTCCCTACCTTAAGTCTCTCTGCACTCTAGTCCATCCTTCAGTCATCCACCAAAGTAATCTTTGTAATAATTCCCCTCTAAACTTTAAATTAATGTAATAATAATTATAACAACTCCCCTCTAAATGACTTTAAATCAATAAGTCATATCAAGTGGCAGAGCCAAGAAAAGGTCAGGGTGAGATATTTTTCCAGGCTTAGAAAACTTAGGAGGTTAGCAGGAGAAGTTTGTGACAGTGGTATGGAGACCTGTTCAGAACCTACACACAAAAAGCAGCTGCAGTAGCTTCAGGAACTCTCAGTCAAGAGATGTTAAGGGAGTCAGACAACTGGTCATAAAGAGAGTACGGGGGGCCATTTGCTGGCACTGAATACAGCTGGTGCTGATTGCCCGTATGCAGTTCTGGGTTGTAGTTCTAGGGTGGAAAGGAATGTTGGGGGTTGGTCACAAGGGATTAGGGGCTCTGATCATAGCTCCAAAGCAAAGAAGAGCACTAATGCATGTGGCTGCAGGTGAGCAGGGGCTCTTCCTTCTCCTAGTATCACACCACAGAATTAGGCAAGTAGAAGCTAATGATTCCATGAGACATTAAGAAAAAATAAAACAAAGTCAACAGAAGAAAATGTGAAATATCTTATTGGAAAAACAACTGACCAGAAAAATAGATTAAGGAGAGATAATTTAAGAATTATTGGACTACCTGAAAGGAATGATTAAAGGAAGAGCCTAGACATTATATTTCAAAAAATTGTCAAGGAAAACTGCCCCATTATCTTAGATCCAGAGGGTGAAATAAAAATTGAAAGAATCCACCAATCACCTTCTAAAAGAGATACCAAAATGAAAACCTTCAGGAATATTGTAGCCATATTCCAGATCTCCCAGGTCAAAGTGAAAATACTTCAAGCAACCAGAAAGGAATTATTCAAATATTGTGGAGACACAGTCAGGATCACACAAGATTTAGTGGCTTCCAACAAAAAGGAGCAGCTAGGATTACAACCAAGAATTACCTACCCACTGAAACTGAATATAATCCTTCAGTGGGGGAAATGGATATTTATGAAATAGAGGACTTTCAATCATTCCTTATAAAATGATCAGAACTGAACAGAAAGTTTTACATTCAAACACAAGACTAAAGAGAAGCATAAAAAGGTTAACATGAAAGAGTAATCATAAATGTCTCAATAAAGTTAAACTATTTGCATTCCTAGATGGGAAGATAATACATGTAACCTCTAAGAACTTTGTCATTATTAGGGTAGTCAAAAGGAGTTTACACATACAGAGGACGTAGGTGTGAGTTATGTAGGAATGATCTCTAAAAATTGAATTGGTGAGAACGAAAGGTGCACTGGAAGAAGGAAGAAGGGAGAGGTAGAATGGGGAAATTTTCTCACATAAAAGAGGTGAGCAAGAAAGAGCTTTTATAGCAGAGAGGGAAATGCGGGGGGCAATGCTTGAACCTTGCTCTTGTTGGGAATTGGTTTAAAGAGAGAAGAATATATATGTGTGTGTGTGTGTGTGTGTGTGTGTGTGTGTGTGTGTGTGTGTGTGTGTATACAAATGAAACTTACCCAATACAGAAATAGGAGGGGAAGAGTATAAGAAAAAGGGGAAGGGATGATAACAGGGAGGATGGACTAAGGGAAGCAGTGGTTAGAAGCAAAATAGACTTTTGAGGAGGGACAGGATAAAAAGAGAGAAGAAGAAACAAAAGAAAATGAGATGGAGGGAAAAACATAGAAATTATAACTATGAATGTGAATGGGATGAGCTCACCCATAAAATGGAAGCAGATAACAGAATGGATTAGAAACTGGAATCCAACAGTATATTGTTTACAACAGACTTTTTGATGTGTTGATCAATTTTTATGAATTTTTAAAATTCTTTTTCTCTTTTTTTTTTTAAAAATACTATTTTTGATATAGGATTGCTGGCTGGGAAAGAGGAAGGGGAGGAACACTGGGAAAAATGTAGCTGATATAGAAAACAGAATTAATCAACACATATGTATATTAAAAATAAACATGAAAAAGAAACCATAGTATTCACTACAAATTTATATTGTATAATCTCAGCTGGGCCTTCTCTGTAGCCAGGCAATCTTTTAACACTTCCTTAAATCAATTTGTTCTTCCACTTACTGCAGCAGCCATTCCATATCTTTCAACCTCCTTAAGTCTCCCATGGCCATCCTCTCAGCTGAGGATCTAATTTCATATTTCATTGAAAAAATTGAGATTATTTGCTGAAAGCTCCTTCATCTCCCTTCAGCTTCATATCACATTACTCAGACATCTTCCACCATTATCTGCTCTTTCACTTCTAACACATAGTGAACCTTTTCTTTGCCATTCAACCTTGATAATATTCCATCCTGTCTTCTCCATCACATTGCCCCTTCCATCATTCTCACTTTCTCTAATCTTCAGTATCTCACTATCTACTGACTCCTTCTGTATTGTCTACAAACATACCTTTGTCACCCTCATCTTTTAAAAATTCTCACTTGATGTCACCATCCCTGCTGGCCATCATCCCATATCCTAGCCATCCTAGGCCATCATCCTATGTCACTCCCCACTTTCTTAGCTGAACTCATTGGAGAAGACAGCTACACTCAGTGAATGAAGGATTGGAGCATTTATTAAGGACTTACTGTATGTAAAGCACTGTGCTAAGTGCTGGGGATACAAATAGAAAAGTCTCTGCTTGCAAGGAGCTCGTATTTTAATGGGAGAGATAATGCATATGGCTTCCAATCTCACTATTCAACTAAAACTGCTCTCTCCAAAGTCACTAATGATCTCTTAATTGCCAAATCTAATGGTCTTTTCTTTTTTTGTGTAGACAGTAGCACTTTATTTTTTCTATTTTTTCTTTTACTTATTTTTAGTTTTCAGCATTCACTTTTATAAGATTTTGAGTTCTAAATTTTTCCTCCTCCTTCCTCTCCCCTCCTCCCCAAGACAGCATGAAATCTGATATATGCTATACATGTACAATCATATTAAACATATTTCCACATTAGTCATGTTGTGAAAGAAGAATCAGAACAAAAGGGAAAAACCATGAGAAAAAAAAATAGTATGCTTCAATCTGCATTCAGATTCCATAGTTCTTTCTTTGGATGTTGATAGCATTTTCCATCATGAGTTTTTTGTAATTAATTGTCTTAGATCTTTGCATTGCTGAGAAGAGCTTAGTCTGTCAAAGTTGGTCATCACACAATGTTGCTGTTATTATATACAATGTTCTCCTGGTTCTGCTCATTTCACTCAGCATCAATTCATGTAAGTCTTTCCAGGTTTTTCTGAAATCAGCTTGCTCATCATTTCTTATGGAACAATAGTATTCCATCACATTCATATACCACAACTTGTTCAGCCATTCCCCAATTGATTGGCATCCCTTCAATTTCCAATTCTTTGCCACTGCAAAAAGAGCTGCTATAAATATTTTTGTACATCTGGGTCCTTTTCCATTTTTTATGATCTTTTTGGGAGACAGACCTAGTAGTGGTATTTCTGGATCAAAGGGTATGTATGCACAGTTTTATAACCCTTTGGGCATTAGTTTCAAATTACTCTCCAGAATGGTTGGATCAGTTCATAACTCCATCAATAATGCATTAGTGTTCCAATTTTCCCACATCCTCTCGAACATTTATCATTTTCCTGTTTAGTCATGTTAGTCAATCTCATAGATGTGATGTGGTACCTCAGAGTTGTTTTAATTCACATTTCTTTAATCAAAAGTGATTTAGAGCATTTTTTCATATGACTATAGATTGCTTTAATTTCTTCATCTGAAAACTGCCTGTTCGTATCCTTTGGACATTTGTCAATTGGGGAATGACTTGTATTTTTATAAATTTGACTCAGTTCTCCACATATTTTAGAAATGAGGCCTTTATCAGAGACACTGGCTATAAAAATTGTTTCCCAGCTTTCTGATTCCCTTCTAATCTTGGTTGCATTAGCTTTGTTTATGCAAAACCTTTTTAATTTAATGTAATAAAAATTATCCATTTTGCATTTCATCATGTTCTCTGTCTCTTGTTTGCTCATAAATTATTCCCTTCTCCATAGATCTGACAGGTAAACTATTCCCTGCTCTCCTAATTGGCTTATAATATTACCCTTTATGTCTAAATCATGTACCCAGTTTGACCTTATCTTGGTATACAGTTAAGATATTGGTCTATGCCTAGTTTCTGCCATACTATTATCCCAAAAGCTGGTGTCTTTATGTTTATCAAAAAGTAAATTACTATAGTCATTGACTACTGTGTCTTGCATACCTAACCTATTCCACAGATCAACCACTCTATTTCTTAGCCAGCACCAAGTAGTTTTGATGATTGCTGCTTTATAATACAGTTTTAGAGCTGGTACAGCTAGGCCTTAATGGTCTTTTCTTAATCCTCATCTTTCTTAGCCTCTCTGTAGCCTTTGATACAGTTGAACACCCCCCTTTTCCTGGGTACTATTTCCTCTTTAGATTTTTGTGACACTGCTATCTCCTAGTTCTCCTTCTGTCTGTCAGATTGAGTCGTCTCAGTTGTGTCCAACTCTTCGTGACCCCATTTTGGGGTTTTCTTCATGAAGATACTGGAATGCTTTGCCATTTCCTTCTCCAAACATATGTGTGTATATGTACACATATGTACACATATGTACATACATACACATCCAGCCCTAATCTGTCTCACAAACTTCAGCCTCATATCACCAAATGCCTTTTGGACATCTCAAACTGGATATCTCATAGGCATCTCAACCTCAACATAGATAAAAATAGGACTCATTATTTAGAGACAGTTTGTGGCCCAGCAGATAAAGTACTGGGCCTAGAATCAGGAAGATCTGAATTCCAGTCTGGCCTCAGACACTTACTAGTTATATGATCTTGAACAAGTCACCCAACTACTGATTGTCTCAGTTTCCTCAACTGTAAAACAGGGATGATGATAATTATGTCTACCTTGAAGGGATGTTGTGAGCAACAAATGAGATAATAGTTGTAAAAGTGCCTAGCACAGTGCCTGGCACATAGTAGGTGTTATTATATAAATACTTATTCTCTTCCCTCCCCTTTCCCCCCCAAACCCTCCTTTCTTTCAAATTTCCCTATTAATCTCAAGGGTACTACTGTCTTCCCAGTCAGTCACCCAGCTTCATAACTGTAGTGTCATCCTTGATTCATTACCAAAATTCATTCCACATATCCAATTTGTTGCCAAGTCTTATTGTTTATACTTTCACAACAATTCTCCAAATGTTCACTTCTATTCACACAGGGAAAGGAGCAAAAATATAATTAATGCTTGTTAATTGAAAAAAATGAAACAAGTTACATTTTTAAAAGAATGTGATTTCCCTCAAGAAAAATATGCAAATAGGGAGGAGGGATGGGTTTGAGAGAAAATATAATGATATTCGCTAGATAACCTTGCTGAGATCCTCTTAACCAGTTGGTGGTGTCACAGAAGGGCTAGGACTTGGCTAGTCATCTCTTTTGGGGTCTAATACTTTATTGATGGCCTGGTTGAGGATCTTGCACCCAAGTGGTGATCTTGATAGGGTCCTAGCAGTCAAATGGTGATCCCAGTGGGCCCTGGGATCCAGGGGGTGGTTTGGCTGGGGCTCCAGAATCTTATTGGTGATCTCAGTGGGTCCCTGAAACTCAAATGGTGGTCTCAATTGGGGCCTGGGATTTGATTGGTGGTTTTCATGGGGAGGCTTAACCCTTAATTGTAGGTCTTTCTGTGAGCTCTATTTAGGGCCCTTTCGGAATATGAGAGAGAGGAAGAAATACTGATTGGGTTTGTCCTTCCAAGTTCAGATTCTCTTATCATCTCTAAAGTGACTGCTGTAGATTCCTCCAAGACCACTATCAATCAGATGTTGGGGTCCCATTGAGACCTCCACTTGGGGGCCAGGGCCCCATTAGGATCACCAACTGACTAGAGAAAGGATGAGAAAAGCATGAAGAAAGTAGAAGAGAGAAACAAAAATAACAGCAAGAGAGAATCAGTGGGAGCAGCCCCTCCTAAAAGGGTTCCTGGAAAGGAGCTGAGACAAATCCCCTCAGTCACTGGCCCTAGGGCCTCACCCCCTCTTGAAGAGGAAGCTGGCTATGATGTCTGACCCCAAAAGCCTTCTTAAAACAAGAGCCCCAGACTAGTCATTAGGATCTCAGATTGTAACTCGTGGCTGTGTCTCCTCAGAAAGTTACTTCCTGTCTTTGTGCCTCAGTCTCTTCACCTTAAAGGTGGGCTGTTTGTCCTCGATTCTCTCTAACACCCCTTCCAGCTCTGCCATTCTATGTTCCAAGGTCCCCTCAAGTCTAACGTTTCTTGTCCTCTGTGCTCCCTGCCTCTCCTGTTGTAACTCTGCTCAAAGGGCTCTTCCATCTAGCGATGGAAGATATGTTAGAATATTGTATAGTTTAAGGGTCTTCTCGACTCTGACATTCCATGTTCTAACACCTTTCCCAACTCTGACATTTTCAGTTTTAAAACCCCTCTCAGCTCTGTTCTCTGGTTAGAAAAACTGTTCAACCTGTTGAAGTTTGCCTTTGCTGTGCTCTGACCTTCCCTTGAAGCATACCCCTTTTCCTTGGCACTTCCCTCCCCACCTCAGTCCTCTTGTGATGGCCCCAGGCTGCCTAAGGTCACTTTGTCCTGAAGCCATAATGTGGACCTCTCTTCTTCCCTAAAGCCCCCTATATTCTCAGGATTCTGAGAAACTCATTCACCCCAATTCTTTGAGAATGCTAAAGGTACCACTGAGCCATTTGAATAGAGGGAAATGCTTCTGTGTAATAGGGGCCTGCTATAATGATTAGAGTGCTGGATTTGAATTCAGGAATACCTGAGTTCAAACTCTGGCACACACAGGTGATAGCTATGTGACCCTAGGGAAGTCACTTAGCCTCTCTGTGCCTCAAATTCCTCATCTGCAAAGTGAGAGAGAAACTAGATTCGCTGGTCTCTAAGGTTGCTTCCAGCTCTAAAATCTACAATCCTTTCCTCCTTTAATTGTATAAGTTCACCCTCCCCCCAACAACCACCAATACACACAGGTGGATGGGGACTACATTATTTTTGTTGGGAAGGGAAAAAGGATTCTGGTGGCCCTCAGTTCATCAGTGTGGCCAAAAATATCCCAGTGTAAATCTAGATTGGTTCCAGAGTCCCCTAGTCTTTCTGGGACATGAGCAATCAGTATTTTCAGGCTGGTTTAGATATGCTAAAGTTTGTACTAAGAGAAGATTGTGTGAAGGAGCCTACCCACAAACCTGCCCACAGAGCTGCTCCTGTGTGAACCAGGGCTGGGCAGGGAGCATAAAGTCCCACTGAGAGTCTCTGGGAAGAGAAAATTGCCTGGGCTGATTGAGAGAAGCAGCGGGAGCAGCCTTGGGGAAAAGCTTGAAATCTGCAGAGGAGGAGGGGCTGGGCAAGTTAATCCCTGTGAGTGGCAGCCCAGGCTGGTGGAACATTTTGGGGGGGGAAGGGCTGGGAGGGCAATGAGGAGCTTCAGCTGCCAGGGCTGCAGTCCTAGAATCATGGGATCTTCCAATCACAGACCCTCCGAGCTGGAAAGGACTGCAGATACCTCGTTCCACCCTGGCCTGAGCGCCAATCCCCTGTACAACATTCAGGACTTATGGGCATCCAGCCAGTGCTGGAGAACTGAATCCTTTCCTCCTGAGGCAGCCTCTTCCACTTTGGGGCAGCTGCCTCGTGCAGGGAGAGCAGCGATTTCAGCGTGATCCCCTGTCCCTTCAGGGAGTGGAGGAAGAGGGAAATAGGCTTAAATACTGTCCAGATGTAGAGGATGGGAAACCTTGTCCAGGAACTGCCCTGGGGATGGGAAGTGGGGGTGCTGGAGGGAAGGCCTTCCTCTCCATGAGATCAGATCTAACCATGATTCCCTCCAGCACCAAGGTTCAAGGGTCAATCAGGCCAGGGAGGCTGTAGGCAGAATGGTTCAAGTAGCTGTAGCAGAGCTGGTCCCAGGTATATTGGAAGCTCAACCCTGGCTTAATGAAGGAGGCAGTGATCTCCAGAGAGCCCTAGGGGAGAGTAGGGAAGTTCATAGATTTAAAGTGGAGGAGACCCTTGGAGGTCATCTCACCCCCAGAGAGACTGAGGAACTTGTCAAAGGGGTGTGCAGAATATTTAGCAAATAATGAGATCATCCCATCAATGACATTACAAAAGTGTTGGTATAAAAGTTGATTTCTTTATTTTAGTTATAATGAGGATATGGAATAGAATTTATTGCATTTCATATTGAATAAGAGGCACGGGAAGGTTTACTGAAAAGCCAAGGGGTATGGGGCCTGAAAAGGCAGGGAACCCCTACTCTGCACCAACCATCTGAACCACTGCACAGAGGAGGGGCATGGGCCCAGTCCTGACTCCAAACACTTTCTGTTACACTCAGCTCAGGCCAGATTCCTGCTTCCTCAGCTCAGGCCAGATTCCTGCTTCCTTCTCACTTTCTACAGTCAAACACAAGCTTTGGCTCTCTGTTCTTCTGTGAGCCCAACACAACCAAGGGAAGCCACACAATATTGTTGCGTGAGCTTTCCTTGGATTCATTGATAAGCCACTGCCAATAGGACAGAGACAGAGATACTACAGTTTTTATTCACTCACAATGAGATACACTCCACCAGGAGTTGATGGAAATATGTGTCTCTTTACAATTTAGCTAGAAAAATATATGTGTGTGGGAGAGACATACACATATATCATTCATTATGTGGGATGGAGGAAAAAACCCGGCTGTTTTACAGACCAGCTGGATGTAGATCACTAGTTACAAGAGAGAGAGGATTGTGTCCTTGTGAGCAGAACTATTCACACTAGATCAAAGGGAACCATACATCACTTGTAGGACTAGATAAAGAAGAGTAGCAGATGTCCTTGGGCTGTTCAAGTCTTTTGTCACAATAATGGGAGGAGAGAAGACACTGAAGGAAACCAATTGTGGTAGATTGATCCTGCAGTTCATGCTGGGGTCATATATAACAAAATGGCAAATACAGAACAAAATTGAATTAGTTGTGCCAACTCTTAACTAACCACTTTTAACTCTTAAAATACACTTTCAGTAATTTCTCCTGAGGGTAAAACCAGATGCAATCTCCAGAAAGGTTCCCCAGGGAGGACCCAGTCTGGGCATCTCCTCCCTTCTCTCTCACTGCCCTGTTCCTTGGCCACCTACTGGATGTACCAGATGCACTGACATCCCCCTCTGGTGCCTTGGGGTGACCTGGCAGGGCACAGCCTGACTCTTGACTGCAGGGAGTCCTGCTCAGGCGCTTCTTCCCATTCTCCCCGTCCCTGGCAGAGAAGATCTGCTGTTGTCTGGGCCCTTTCTCAGTTCTCCAGCTGCCTGGTCCGGCACCTCTAGCACTATGCCCCTGAAGGAGGGAGGAGGAGCCTGCTGTTTGGTTTTGTTCATTCTCTTTTATTTTGGGGCTAAGAAAAGCCAAGAGGGAATGAGGAAAGCCTGACTCAGGCAATCAGGGGAGCTTCTGAGTTCAGTTTCTGCTGGCTGTCTCCACGTGCTACACCCGCCCTACCAAAGACATGCTGAGGAAGTCAGGTCACAGGGGGCCTCTGGGAGGTTGGGATGGCTGAGTCAGGCTGGTCCGAGGCCATCAGGATTGACTTGCTAGTGCCTCAGCCCTAGGGCAGGGGACAGAGCCCATCAAAGGACCTGAGTAAGCTTGGTGATCCAGGCTGAGTCCCACAGTGATTCAAATCCCTGGCGCTCCCTGATCTTCCACTTCCTCCTGAGATGTTGACTTTGCTGGCCTGAATCCCTGCTCTGCCCATTGGTCTTCTCCCTGCTGGGGGGCTGGGGAGGGGGCTTTGGGCCTCAGAACCAGTTCCCTGGCCTGCCTCTTCATCTGAGATGAGTCCTCTTCCCACCTGGCAGCCTGCAGTGGGGGCCTGGGGAGAACACAGCAGGGGGTCCTTTTCCTTAGGGGCAGTGGGAAGGCTGCGGAGGACTCCCTGCCGAGAAGGGGGAGACCCCAGAAGGTTTCCCCCAATCCTGGCTAGCTGCCCCCTTTCTAGCCCTTTCCTTCCCCCAGGCTGGTAGTCACGTACACCCGTGGGACTGACCTGTTGAGCTCATCATGGACCCAAGGACTGTCGTCTGATTTGCACCACCCCCAGTCCTTCCCCAAGCCCCGTGTGTGGGGACTTTTGGAGCCCAGACGGGCCCCAGCTCCCCCAACTCCAGCTCTGGCTCTCCCCATGGCATGGCTATGTAAGGAGGTGGGGAGATTGACCCTGAAATGGGCCCACTGGTCACTGACCAATGCAGCAGAGGTCTATCCAGGCAGTGGAGACAGAGCTGCTGCAGTGGACAGAGGGTGGGCTTGGAGGCAGAGAAAGACCCCTGGTCCCATCTGGCTCCTGACCCCTGCTAGCTCTGTGACCCTGGGGAAGGAGACCCCACCCCGCCCCACCTTTCTCAACCTCAGTTAACTGCTGTGTCCAAGGAGGGGTTGGGCATGAGCTCTGGGCTCCCCTCTGACTGTGCCTCCGTGGATGACCCTGTGAGGTTCCTTGGCCAGAGGCAGCGTGTTGTGGTGGTAGAAGCATTGGACCAGGGGGGATGGGACTCCACCCCACCCCACCCTTCCCAGATGGGTCCATGGGCAGGTCCCTTCCCCTTTCTGGTTGCCTCAGTTTCCACCTCTGCACGTGAGCTTCTGTACCCTGGGCCACCCCACAAAGAGGTAGTGAGCTCCCCATCACTGGAAGGACGGAGGGACTGATGCCTAGTCTGTGGCTTCCCTGGGCCCAGGGTGGTGGCTTGGGGAAGAGGAGGGAGGGAAGGGGGGCTGCTGGTGAGAGAGGCTGCATGCACAGCACAGGGGCAGAGCCAGGAACTCCCTCCAGGGTGTCCTCCAGGGCCAGTGGCCAGGAGCCCTGGCTGTGGGGCCGCTCCTGATTGGCTCGCCTCCCCCGGGGCATGCCCACCTCTGGGACTGGCCTCCTTGTCCAAGGCCCAGGCTCCCCATAGGCCCCACCTCCCTTCTGGGGATGTCACATGAGGCACATGCTTCGCCCCTCTTTTCTAAGTGGGACTGGGTGTGCCCACAGCCCCTCACAACTGGCTTCAGGCTCCAGGGAGTGTCTTATGCTTGGACTCTCTGGTCCTGGCCGTTGGATGGGGAGGGGTCAGGGCAGAAGTGGGGGATGCTACCACAGCAGCAGAAGGTGGGGGAGGCAATGAGCAGCTACAGCAGGGTCATTGGGGTGGGGGCTTCCACAGGCAAACAGCGGGATCCCTTCCTTTGTGCCACCAGAAATGCTACCCACTGCCCAAGGGAAGGAAGTACCTGAGAGCCTGGCGTGGGCTATATGCCAAGGGTTCTGAGAACTTGATCCCCATACACTGCAATGGACCCTCTAGACTGGGCCACCTTCCTGGCCTGTCCCTGGTGGCCCAGGTGGCCCAAGGTTGGGCTCTGAGAGCTGCTTCCTTGGGGCCAGGGTATCTGGCAAGCCTGGGCAGGGGGGAGTGCCAGGCCCAGGGCCCAAGAAGGCCCTCCCAGGGGGCCCAGGAGAAACTTGGGGAGGCGGAAAGGGAGACATCCAGGACCAACCTTCTGGTCATGCTGGAGATGGCAGGAAAATGCTGGGGAGGGGACCTCTCTTCTAACTGATTTCCTGGGCTCCTGCCCACAGTCTGCCTGGGAACAGAAGTTAAAGCCTCCTTCCTATTCACCCTGCCCTGCTGGAGAGAGACAGGCCTCTCTGGCCCTGAAACGTCAGTCATTTGGCCAGGACAGGCCTGGAGGGGTTTTTTGCTCTTTTACTAAGAGAAAACCTTTGACTCAAATCTATGTGAGAACTCAATTTTGTCTCCTCTGTTCCAGCCATTGAGATGCCTCTGTCAGAAAAGGGGGTTGAGGAATTCTTTAACCAGATGAGAGGAGACAGCTTTTGAGGATGTAATGCACCTCCCCAAAGAAGCTCCTCAGTAGAGTTGTTTTGTTGTCCAGTCATTCAGTCGTGTCCTACTCTTCGTGACTTCATGGACCAGAGTATGCCAAGCCCTTCTGTCCTCCCTTATGTCTCAAAGTCTGCCCAGATTTATGTTCATTGTTTCTATGACATTTACTGTCTGTCCATCTCATCGTCCCCTTTTCCTTTTGCCTTTAATCTTTCACAATGTCAGGGTATTTTCCAGTGAGTTCCATCTTATCATGTGGCCAAAGTATTTAAGCTTCAGCTTCAGTGTTTGACCTTCCACTGAATAGCCTGAAATTCTCCCTCTGTAGGAGAGAGAAGAAGGCTTTTGAGGATCCAACCCTTCTCCTAAGCAGAGTAGCCACAACCTTTCCCCAAAAAAGAGACCAGGAATCTTTCTTTAACGCTTATCTTTAAAGGACAAACCCCATCCCAGCTTTGTTATGGTCTAAGCCAGTCCAACCTGGTACTCCCCTCCATGCAGCCACTCTGATCTACCCTGGGCCTTTTCGCTCAGATTTTAATTGAAAGGCAATTTGAAGACTATTGTATTTCAAATGTAGGAAAGTCACATAATAGAGAAAAGCTAGGTCTGCCCTTTTTCCCTGCAATATACCCCACTGATGCCAGTTGTTTTCCATCGTAAAGCATCATGTTATCTGTCTGACTTAGTCAAGGGTTCAACCATCAAATATTTGGTGGGGGAGATCCCTGCTTTGGGCAGTAAAATGCACCCTGACTTTAGTGTATGTCTTCTTAGAATTCTCTGTAAGTCCTTTAGGGTCTCTTGCTCCATAATTTCCTCCTTCCATGGGATGAAAGATAAAGATTTCCTTCTGGAATGTTCAGCGAGCTGGTCTCCAGTGCCAGTTCTGTCTCAATGGGCCAAGGTGGCATCCTGTCAGCAATCTTGCCAAGAAGCTGCCTCCCCTGAGGGGCAGGATGTTTCTAAGTGATTTGATTAAGGAGTGTATCACTTTGGGGAGAATTTTCTCTCTTGGGTCCCTTCCCTTTTCAGCATAGGGAAGCTGAAGCTGATGGTGTCACTGCTTTAAGCCATTATGGCAGCAGCACCCGGGGAAAAGTCGTTTGCAGGATGCCAACCAAGTCACCTTCTTCCGTGGTGGGGAGTTAGAGTATGTGGCATGCTACCCTGTGGTAGGGACAGCAAGACCTTTGTCAGGCTTGAATACGGAGAAAGAGAGCCCAGATGTGAGGAGAGGGCCACAGACAGGAAGAGAAAGGCAAAGCAGGACAACAGACAAAGGCGTGCCAGCACTGAGCTGCCCAGGGCCTGACTGTTTGCTCAGAAGAGAGGAAAGCT